>NC_050468.1:697217-757623 GCF_013373865.1 Monomorium pharaonis | reverse complement strand
TGAGCGCGGAGATAGAGTCTGATATTCTATATATATATGATCTTCTCCTCTCTCTTCTCTCTCTCGCTCTCTTCTTCTCTCTATCTATCATCATCTCTCTCTCTCTCTCTGCTTCTATCTCTAGCGCTCTCTTCCAACTCTACTCTCTCTTCTACCCTCTTTTCTTATCTTTCCCTCTCAAGCACTACGATAGAGACACACATACAATAAATATTACCACGTTTTAAAAAAAATTAAGACATTTCTTTCATTATGTGTGTAAATTGAATAAAATTTAACAATTCTCATTTCTTTATATTTTGAGGCTACGATCGAAAAAAAAAAAAGAATTATCAAAATTATCACTAAAACTGCGATAAATAATCAGCACGATACTTTCTTTCTGAGTGTCGTATCGTGTTTAATGTTAAAAAATGTTAAAAAATAGTAATCTTGTTAAAAAAATTTATATGACATTTAATGAAACTCTAATAATATTGATTGGAACTGTTGTTGTTGAAAATGACATTTATCGTGTTTCTGTAAATACTTTAGAGGGAAAGATATTCTGCTAACTTCGCGAAATACATCTTTTTATCTTGTCTTTTTAATATAAAAATTGTAGCAACGTTCTGCTTTATTTAATTACACATAATGAAAGTAGAATAGTACAAACTAATGTTGTTAAACGTGGTAATATTTATTGTATTTGTGTACTACGTAGTGCTTGAGAGGGGAAAGAGGAAGAAAAAAGAAGGAGAAGAGAGAGAGAGGAGAGGGAGAGAGAGAGAGAGGAGGAGAGAGAGAGAGGGAGAGAGGAGAGAGGGGAGAGAGAGAGAGAGAGAGAGAGAGAGAGAGAGAGAGAGGTGTCATACTAAAATGCGCGAAATACTTTATCCATAGTATGTTACACTCTTTGTAATAACACTGAAAAATATTCCCTCTTGATGTAACGATTTTCACGATAGCTTAGGCGCGATGCTACGATAATTATGCTTAAAAATTAATGGTTTAATATCATGTATTGTTAATACAACGAAGGATTTTCTTTTATAACCATAGAAAACTTACAGTTTCTTCTACCTTAATTGCATTATTAATTACGACAGATTTTCAGTGACTTATAATGTATTAACGATAGAAGAAACTCGAAGTTCTCTATCATATACAAGAGAAAATCCTTTGTAGTTAACCATACTAACGATACTTGACATAACATTGATCTCTGATTACCTATAATTACCGTAAAAGTCGCATCGAATAATTTATCCTGAAGTCCTTAGATCAAACGTGAATATTTTTCTATCGTGTTATTTTAGGAGTGTATATTAGGGATAGTATTTCGTGCATTTTGTAATTTTCTAATAAGATGGTTACGAAAAGAGAATGTATAAAGAATCAATCGTGATAAATCTTCGTTAATTGAATATTCCATAAAAAACGATAAGAGAATTTGATGCGGCAAATATTATATTATTTGCAGGATTCATACGTTTCCATCGCTTTCTCTCTTTTGACTTTCTTATTTACAGAAGTTTATTACGATTTTAATTTGTCATATTTTTATTAATAATTTATAATCTTGTCATGTAATCGCGAGTATGCGTAGCAGCCATCGACGCGAGCTTAGGCGCGGTGCGGCGAGACGTGGGAACGGCGACGACGCCACGCTTCTCCTTCTTCCCCCCGCCGCCGCCGGCAGCCAATGCTTGAGACAGTAGGCCGTGCTATGGCTCGAGCGGCTCGAGCCCTTCCTTCGGCGCGCAAGGCGCGCTCTCATTCGCATAAATTAAAAAATTTATATCTTGATTATTGATAGACCTAACCAAGACTATATTGGATTTTTATGTTCATCTCGATCCCGTCTATCTTTCCATGAAGTATTGCACACCAGATTTGGGACACCCTATATATATTGTGACGTGACAGCCGCAGGCTGCTGTCCGTCACAAGGGCTTCATCGGCCCTTACGCGTTAACATCACGCGGGTCCTGCGTCCTCCCGCTCGGGAACGGATGCGAAAGCGTGATAAGTCATGTTTTCTGTGTGTGTCGTCTCGTATGTTGTCCCTTCGCTAATTGTTAAGATTCTTACAAGCGCTGCATCGCGAGTGCGGCGAGAATCGGTGGCCACAGCGATCTATTTTGTAATTTTTGGACGTCTCGTCTCGACGGAGAACCTTCACGGAGGTCGCAGAGTGAGCGGACATCAAGGGAGTAACGGAGACCCTTTTCGAGCGGGGATCCGCAGGTAATATCGCCCTTATTTTGCCTACAATTTGTATCGTACGAGAATTCCGATACTGTCGTCGAATCACGCTTTCAGGATCCAGCGAAGGCGCGCGAGGCCGGTGTCCCGACGGGGCGACTTCAAATCCGATCCCGCACAAGTTCCGGCGAAGATCGCGACAGTTTGCAATCAGTAAACGCCCTCGTCGAGGAGGAAATAACGTGTTGGTGGCGGAGAATGCGCCCGGCAAGGAGAAAAGAATCTGCCGCAGAGGAAAGCGCCAAAAATTCCTGTGCACGGGGCCAAACAATATCGACCACCGCGCTTAGATCGATCAGCAAGCGACGGCGTGCACATTGCGCGCCACGCGCAAGTTGATTTTGGAATATCGCGGCCAATAAGGGCCCGGCTTATCAGAAGCAAGGTGGGGCGCGTCGCCGAGCGACCCCCGCAGGATCCAGGATCCCTCACTCGAGCTGCGGACGTTGTATTGTATTGTGTGTGCGATCCAGATCCCGAGCTGAGATATCGTGTAAGAGGACGCAGAAGCCGGAAACCTCTCGATCCGGACGAGGCCGAGACGAAGCAGCCGGCTTGTTGAGACAAGCGTCGTATTAGAATTGTAAAGCCACCGATTTCGCAATTGGGCAACTCGTGAAAGAGTTACGAATTGATTACGATCTTGTAATCATTAGATTAGAGTCACGAATTTATTAGAGTATCGTTGCTTCGCCCGATCGCGCCCGCCCGCGTAAGTTCGCTTCGTGCTGTTCGTTCGGTATTACAATTACGTTGCGTATGCGTCCCGATCCGCAGCCGAGTCACCTGTATTTTTGTAGCGTGATCGTATCGTGAGTTACTGTCGTTAATTCTGTTGTAGATCGTCGCGCATTTAAAATTTCGTAAAATCAAATTTACTTTGTCACATTTGTATCGCGAATTTCTTTGTAATTGCGCTCTCGTCAGAATTAATGTAATTGTCTTGTACCGCTTCGTTGGCGAGCTAATGATAATTATCGCGCATATTGCTAGCCGGATCCTATAACGTACGGAAGAGCACGAGTTCGTCGCGTACCGCGCGAGCTCGGAGTTACAGTTTGTCCCGATCGCCCTTGGCGAAAACCGTTATCCTATTGGGAGTTTGGCATCCACCAACGACGCAGGACAAAGCGTAGACAAGTTGGAGAATTCCCGCGTACGTAAAGTAACCCGTTCATTGTCCCGTATTCGCGAAGTTTAATTTCAAACAGTCGTCAGCTTGTAACGCGCGCGAGTCACCATTGCCGCTTAGCGGAGCTGTATAATCTTATATGGTTTATTGTTAAATATATTCGTCAATCTTATTGTTAAATTTACGTTGTCTTAATAGTTCTTTCGCCCTTCCCGATTCCATCCGCTCGCGCCAAACCTCCCTCTCTGCCATTTTAGGACTGAGTAGCTGGCTATCGGAGCCGCTAACACCCCGGTCGCCTAACGAGCGCCCGCCTTTTCCGCGATTTCAATAGCGTAACGCTAATTTGTGATTTGGCGTAGACAGAGTGGTACGCTTAACGTACCTGACGCCCAATTACGTATTGCATCGAAAATATTACGAGGAACGGTCGCCCCGGCATCTGGGCGGCTCAGGGCCGCGACCAGAGACGGAGGCGAAGTTAGCCGTCGCTCACGGTTACAATATAAAATATGTACATATGTATGTATGTTATTTATGCTTGTCTGTATATACATATATGTATATACAGAGTGTCCCAAACATACTGGTCAACGCTCGTAAAAAGTAGAAGGGATCGAGATGAACATAAAAGTCCAATATTGTTTTTGGTTAGGTCCACCAATAATTGAGATATTAACGTATGGAATTGGCAAATAATTTAATTAATTTCTATCGTAATTATGAACAGTAAATTAATGAAAGCTTATCATACATTCACGATAGATTTTTTTTTTGTGTTATGGCTCGAGCGGATCGAGCTCTTCTTTCGGCGCGCTCTCATTCGTATAATTTGAAGAATTAATACCTTGATTATTGATGGACCTAACCTAAGACCTAACTCAAGACCTAACCCAAGACAATATTGGACTTTTATATTCATCTCGATCCCTTCTACCTTTTTAAAAAGTATTATAAAGAATATTACAAAGAATATTATAAAGTGTATTCTAAAGAGCGATAATAAAGTTTAATTTAAACATTAATTTATTTTAATTTATTTTACTTACCTGTAACCATTATTTAAGGAAAAAGACAAGATCGGATAAACATCTATTAAATAGATGTTTATCCGATCTCTCTAAAAGACGCATTTATTAGACGTCTAAAAGAAGCCACTTAAGAGGATGCTAAACTGCTCGTCAAACTTGATCGAGGTCGATAATGTAGAGTCATTTGGGCACGTTATTAACAAAATTTTGTATGTATTTCTTTTATAGATTTCGAAATCCTTTTCCAGAATTAATTGTGGAGAATCTTTAATTCTGTAAATGCAATAAAAAGTTGTACATTGGAACAAATTGTACAATTCTGACGATAAAACAGATAGGATCCTCTTAAACACCGAAAACTTTTTTTCTAAGGTTCCTAGGCTCATTCTAAAAGCACAGTATTGTTCTTTGCTGAAATGCCAAGTGCGCTCCATGCTTATTTTATACGTACAAAGTCTAAAACTTTTATACGCAGCCAATGTTTTCACGAGTCGACTACAGAAGTCGATAACAAAACTATAATTTTCTAATTTTCTTTCGTTTTTCGTATGAAATTGATCGCAGCGCACCGCGTTATTATCTGTATTTTAATTTTGGAGAAGGATTTTCAATTCCATGCAATCAATAAAATGATTTCGGTGTCCGAAAATTAATGATAAAACAGAGCAGTTTAGTCTCCCCTTAAGGGGATCCGGGAGTGACAGAGTTACCGACATTTTTTTGGGAACTTGGATTTTCGAATTGGAGTAACAGAATGCAAAATCCTTTTACAGGATTAAAATACGCACAAAAATGAAGGGGGCGACGTACGATTTGTTCTGATAAATAAAAAAAAATTGTTATTTATTAGTCACCTAACGACAATATTTGCTTCATACAAAAAATCTATAGTTTATATGTATAAAATAATCACGTCGCCCCCTAGAAAAAACTCTCAGGAATAATATCGTGCAATTAGAAATAAGATTAGAATCCTAGAAAAAAAGATTCGCATTCCGCAAATTGGAAAATGAAAAAACGAAAATTTGGGTTATGTACACGTAAAAAGTCGATAAGTAGAGCAATATGAGAAAAATTTTTTTCGTTTTCAATATAAAATCCAATTTATTGATTAATATTAATATGTGTACTTTAATTCTGGAAAAGGATTTCTAAATCTATACAAGAAATACATATAAAATCTCATTAATGATGTGCACGAATGACTCTACCTTATCGACCTCGATCAAATTTCAAAGGCACTCCTGGATCCCCTTAAGGGGATGTTAAACTGCTATTCAAACTTGATCGAAGTCGATAATGTAGAGTCATTCGTACACATCATTAACAAAATTTTGTATGTATTTCTTTTATAGATTTGGAAATTCTTTTCCAAAATTAAAGTTTATGTATTAATATCAGCTTATAAATTTAATTTTATACCAAAAATTAAAAAAAAATATTCAGATTGCTCTTTTTAGACTCGAAATTTTCGTACTCATTAAACTTTTTTATTAGAACGCCTACGCTCAATCTGAAAGCGTAGTATTGTTCCTAAATGTTTGCTTCACTTGGGCCCAGACTTTATTTGTGCGTACAAGGTCTAAAATTTTTACATCAGACACATTTTGTTACGAGTCGACGCCAGAAGCCGACAATTTTAACATTTTTTGTCGTTTTTCCTACAAAATCGTTTCGGCCTGGCTTTGTTATCATCTATACTTTAATTCTGGAAAAGGATTTTTAATTCTGTAAATGCAATTAAAAAATTAGTGAGAAATAAAATTATCGGTAAAACAGGACAACTTTATCATCCCTTTACATGTTTATCTAGATGCGAAAATCGACCTACTGTAGATGTCTAATAGATGTCTTTAGACATTGATTAAATTTTGCGTTTCTTCCTGGGCGTACAGTCGAATAAAGAATTACATAATAAAAAAATAGTCAAGTGTACATACATTTGGGTAATAATGTGGTTAAGTTTAAAAAGAATGAGTATGTTTAATTAAGTGTACCTTAAAAATGTTTCAAAATTTTCGAATGTAAAAATGTCTTATAATAACCCGGGAAAAAAAGTTCATACAAAATTGGCCATATATGGATTTTGTCAATATATGATAATATTTTGCCAAATATGGTCATATATGGTTATCATTAATGAATATATATGTATATATGATATATCTGTATAAACTCGTGAAAATATTTGCGCGTGTTCTCTTATTGTGTCCTCTAACCTTTTTTGTGATTGGAAGCTTGCAATGTTCTATGTTTGCTGGGAATTTTCTCTTAGAATTTACCTTTAAAATTATGGAAATCATTGAACAACACGGACTTCGAAGAATTTTACTATGCCTTTAGTGAAATTTAGTAAAATTTTAATAAAATCTAACTAAACTATTCTGCAATATAAAATGTTTTGGTTAAATTTTAGTAAAATTTTATCAAATTTTACTAAAAGTATAGTAAAAAATTCTTCAAAGTTCGTGTTGTCCTACGATTACCACTGATTTTGAGAGTAAATTCTAAGAAAAAATTCTCTTCGTATAGAGGTAGATCTATTATACATCTATAATACAGTTACGCAGAACGTCTATTAGACGTCTATAATAAGGTTGCACAGAGCGTCTATTATACGTCTATTATACACGTCTAAAAAAGGTTACTTCGACGTTTATCTAGATGCGTCTGATAGATGTCTGCCCGATGTCTATCCGATCTCGCGTTTCTTCCTGGGAACTCTACCTTCGAATGAACCATGGTTCATTTGAAAGGGGAGGTGAAAAACAAAAACCGTGTTTTGGCTCTTGGATGAATAGACCTTAGTTTTTTAGAAAATTGCATTTAAATATGTGCATTTTCGGCCGGCAAGATAAGTACAATGGAAACCTACTTTCCGGCATGAAGCGCGCTGACCGTGGGTACTAAGTGCGCGTCTACTGTTATATTATCCGTGCGAGCTGGGTTCGAGGCCAGAGAGAACAACAGAGAAGAATGAGAGGTGTTGTAAGCAAAGCACTCACAACCAATAAAATGATATGATAGAATATAGAATATGGAATATTAAAATTGAATTAAGAAAGGATATCATATAGCTCGCCGAGAAAGACTCGCTATCACAAGGTGTCAAGTGACATATGCCTCGTGCGCTGCCGGCCGGTCAACGCACCAGCTATCTTAAGGAATTTAGCAAAGCCCAGCTTAGCAACAATCATGCCACCGGAAATGCATATTTGCGTTTTGAAAATTGTTGCTAAGCTCGCGAATATTTCCCGCGCACCGGACGCGCGCAGGAATGACCATATATGGTTATGCGGAGGGCCCGTTGCCCCATTATTATACCAAATCCGCGGCACTATATAAGCCGCTGCCAAACAGCGGGCTGCGGGATCTGACATTAGATAATCAAGCCGATACATACGGCCCGCACGATTAAAATACGAAAGAGTTCGGGACTTAGCCGCGGCAAGACCTCGAGCAAAGATACGACGCGCTATCTTCGAGTCACGCGGCGTATCTAATCAACTCTGTGCAACACGATGCGGCACCTTCGCCGACCGCAACTATTGTGTATCGCAAAAAGAATTAACCTTTTATTAAATTATCATAAAATCAGTGAGTCAGTGATTTGTGGACCCTGCTAACAAAAGCCGCCTTCCGCGAGTTCCTACTCCTTGAGCAGCAACGAATCCATAAAGATCGCACCGCAAGGTACGACAAGAAATCATTTTGCACCGCAAGGTACAACAGAGGTGTCACGGTCCGCTTTTGGATGATTCCGGTGATCCTCAGCTACAAGACGCCTCCTGAGCCAGCTCAAGCCTTTTTTTCCCCTCTTTGTATTGTTATTCTCATCTCGCTCTCTCCTATTACTGTCTTGCTCGCTCTCCAGGCTCTCTTATTGTCATCTCGCTTGCTCTCATTAGCTTCTCACTCACTTTCATATCGTGCTGTCACTTCGTGCACATAGCACGGAATGCAACCAAAAAATTGTGGACATAGCACAGAACACAACCGAAAGATTGTAGACATTGCCTGAAAATATGGACATTGGCTAGATAGTTCATGTCCACTTTCTCAGGAAGCGTCTTGTAGCTGAGGATCACTGGAATTACCCAAAACCGGGCCGTGACACTGTTGCGTATACGGCCGTACGCGACATATAAATACAATAAATCATCCGCGCATGCTTTCTTATAGGAGAATATTCGAGACTCAGGTTTGCACGCACGTGCATGCATAGACAAGCGCGGAGACCAGACGAGACGCAGGACCAGAGGCGCCGCGCTTCCCCTCTCTTGACGACACTCGAGACAATACGAGAAAATTCGCGAAAGACGGGCAACGAGTATATAAAGGGCGCGTGCTCAGGTAGGGCGCATTCGATCACGGTCAGTCGGAGATCACGGACAGTAGTTATATGATCGCGATCTTGTAAGAAACGTGTGCGGATTGTTACCTCAGGGTGAACGCATCATCCTTCGCGTCGTCATCTTATATCGGCTCAGGGCTTTAAGCCCCTAAGCGTTGCCGTGAAGATACGTTAAATTTTATGCATTAGAGACAGTTACGAATGTGAATAATATTGCGAAGACATTGTACAATATAACACCGTGCCATATAATAAACACTTAAAATTAGCATACGTGTTGGAATTAATACCGACCCATAAGACAACAATTTGTGAACTCAACTACGGTGCCGATATTAAGTTATCGTCGCCGATCTATACAACATTTTGGTGCCTCCTGTGAGGTAGTGAACCTCTACAAGTGAATTCGGGACACGAGACGAAACGACCACATGAGGCGAGCAGAAGCTGAAGCGACCACACGAGGCCAGCAGAAGCTGAAGCGACCACACGAGGCGGATACCAGCCGAAACGATCACACGAGACGGACTCGTCCCGAGAAACGAAACATCGGAACATCAGACAAGCGACGTTTGCATACGTTATTGCTCGAGAGGCGGTAAGTCGTTCTGTTCCCAAATACCAAAATGGCCGATAAAATCAAGCTCCTCATTCAAAAAAGAACTTCTTTGAAGATTCAGATAACTACATTAGCAAACGCGTTTGAGAAGGGAAAGGTTGATAATACTACGCTAAAGTTACGATCCGCGCGTTTGACTGAGTTATATCGCGCATACAAGGACTATAATGACGAACTTGCGATACTAAATCCGAGCGATAGTCATGAAGCTGAATTTGAAAATATTCAGGAACGCTTTTACGCTCTTGCGAGTAAAATCGAACGCGTTACAAATACGGCAAATACATCGATTTCAAATGCTAGTACGTCCGGTAGTGTAAATCGAAGCGTCGATGCGGCAAGTCCACCGCCAGCCAAGAGGCGACGCGTCAAGTTACCCGAATCGTCTCTGCCAACTTTTGACGGCACATTCGAGAACTGGTTGTCGTTCAAAAACGCATTTATTGATGCAATAGACACGCAAACAGATTTATCCGATATTGACAAATTACATTATCTGAGATCGGCGTTAATCGGAGAAGCTGCAAATAAATTAAAGATTCTTACTGTTGACAAAATAAATTATTCCCGCGCCTGGGAATTTCTAGAGCGCGCGTACGAAGTAAAACGTGTTTTGATATCCCGACATTTGTCCGCGATCTTAAATTTGCCTATAATAGACAAGGAAACGACTAGCAGTTTGACCAAACTCGCGGATGAAACGCAAGAACACGTCGCTTCTTTAAGTGCGTTAGGCGTCTCGATCGGATCCGAAATGCTAACACACATATTAGAATCTAAGTTACCGAAGATTACGTCAGAGAAATGGGAGGCAACTCTCGAAAGAGACGAGTTTCCCAAGCCTGATCAGTTATACGAATTTATTTACAAGACCGCGGTATGCGCATCAAAACGCGAAAAGGGTAAAGCTACCGATTCTCAAAAAATGGCGACGGAAATGGCAACTAAGAAAAAACACGGCTATTCCACGAACAAGGCCTTTGTACTTGACGCATCGCGGAAATGCGTGGCGTGTAAAACTAAAATACACCCGCTTTATAGCTGCGATAAATTTAAACAGTGGCCGATCACGAAGCGTATCGAAGTGGTTAAAAAGGCAAGACTTTGCTACAATTGTTTACGATCGCATAGAGGTAATTTGTGTAAATTTTCTAATTGCACGGTCTGCAAAAAACGATACAATACTCTCCTACATAACGATAATTACACGCCGGTTAATAAGACCGATACTTCACAAGCGGAATCTAAAACCGAATGACTAGAAGTTACGAGCGGGAAAAGGGCATCGAGCCTCGCGACAATGACGCCCGAATTCTCGCCACAGCTAATAATGAGCGCGGTAATATACATTCACAATAATACGCGTGAACTTGTCAAATGCCGTGCGTTGCTAGACACGTGCGCGACGGCGAATTTTATTTCGGAAGCCACCGTAAAACGTTTAAACGTGCATACGATTCTACAAAGGACGCCGGTCAATGCAATCGATACTATGAAATCCGTCTCGAAGGGCATAGTACAAATTACAATACGCGCGACCCACGACAATTTTGAAAGAAATTTAACGTGTTTAACACTGCCGACCATTACAGATTTAATTCCTTCGGAAATTTTTCCGCGAAATTCCATTGAGATACCTTCGAACATAAGACTTGCCGACCCAGAATTCTATTTGCCACGCCCGGTTGACTTACTAATAGGCTCGGGCGCCACGCTGTCTTTGTTCTCCGTCGGTCAGATTAATTTATCACGTCACAATCACGATCTCTATTTGCAAAAAACACGTTTGGGATGGGTCATTGCTGGCAGCACTCCATCTCAAATACCGACAAAAACTTCGACATCTTACTTAACAAATTTAGATAAGCAATTAACGGATTTCTGGACCATCGAGGAAGTCGCGATCAACAGACCGAAATCAGTAGAGGACGTTAGATGCGAAACACATTATACAAATACTACTTCACGTAGAGACGACGGGCGATACGTGGTACGTCTACCATTTAACGACTCTAATATTCATATAGGCGAGTCGCGATCCGTCGCACTTAAACGTTTATTGACACTTAAACGCAAATTAAATAACAATTCGGCTTTGAAAATCGAATATACGCGAGTAATCGACGAATATAAAAAAGTAAATCACATGTCATTAGTAGAGTCTCCCGACGACGACGGATTTTACATGCCGCACCACGCCGTCATAAAAAATTCAAGCAATACAACTAAAGTCCGCGTCGTATTTGACGCGTCGGCTAAATCTACTAGCGGTGTATCTTTAAATGACGCATTAATGATAGGACCTACCATACAAAATAAACTCTTTGCACACTTGATTCGATTCCGTATATACAATTACGTAATCACGGCGGACATCGAAAAAATGTACCGCCAGGTGTTAATTCACGATGATGACCGTCGGTTCCAACGAATTTTATGGCGCGAAAAAGGCGAGATTAAAACTTACCAGCTAAACACGCTAACTTTCGGCGTATCGTCGTCACCGTATCTAGCAATTCGGACCCTCCACCAACTTGCGGAAGACGAAGGTCACTTATATCCAAACGCAGCCGAGATTCTTAAAAACCATATGTATGTGGACGATTTATTAACCGGCGGAGGGTCCATCGAACGGGTTCGAACAATTAGAGACGAAATCATAACGCTACTGTCACGCGGCGGCTTTCCCATCCGACAATGGGCCTCAAACGACGCGCGAGCGATAGACGATCCCTAACCACGCGTTACACGCCAGTTACGTGTTCGAGGACGATCAACCTTTAAAGACCCTCGGTATCTCGTGGAATACTTATGACGACAAAATACGTTATTCGACACGCGCAATTAAAATCACCGGGATCGTGACAAAAAGGAAAATATTATCCGAGATATCAAAAATTTTTGATCCAATAGGCCTTTTAGGACCAGTAATTTTATACGCTAAACGAATGATACAGGATGTATGGAAAAGTGGAATACAATGGGACGAGTCGATACCACAATCAATACACACGGAGTGGTCGGAATACGCCCGACAATTAGAATCATTGAATCAAATTGCTTTCGATCGTAAATTATTACCGGATGAATACCGTGAAGTTCAACTGCATGAGTTCTGTGATGCCAGTGTTACAGGGTATGGCGCGTGTCTGTATGTTCGAGCAGTCGGACAGGACGGAGGAATCGTCGTTAGCCTATTATGCGAGAAATCGCGCGTAGCCCCGCTAAAAACGGTTACGATTCCACGGTTAGAATTATGCGGCGCGCTGCTACTAGCCCGATTATACGACGAAGTAATCGACACGTTAAAGATCATACTTAATAAAATAATTTTCTGGTGCGATTCAACCATTGTATTACACTGGTTAAAAACACCTCCACACGCGCTTAAAACTTATGTCGCGAATCGCGTCGCGGAGATACAAGAAATCACGAAAACAATTGAATGGCGTCATATAAGAACCGAAGATAATCCGGCCGACGCGATTTCGAGGGGACAGCTACCTGATGCGTTTCTGCAGAACAATACATGGCGAGCAGGGCCTCCGTGGTTAAACAAGGGTGAAGGCGAATGGCCTCGCGGAAATTTACGACCCGTCGAAATTACCGAGTTAAGAAAAAATGTTTGCTTAACAACGATTCTTAAGGATTTTAGTATACTAGAAAAATATTCATCGTATACCAAGTTGTGCAAAGTCGTAGCCTATTGTCTCCGATTTCGACCTTCCAACATTTACAAAGGGCTATTATCTCCGAAAGAAATAAACGAGGCCGAGACACGGATAATGAAATTGCTTCAAGCGTCGTAATTTTCCGATGAACTCAAAAAATTAAACAATAAACAATCGCATCAAAGCAGGTTCGCCGGTCTAAATCCATTTATAGACGAAGACGGCTTATTACGCGTAGGAGGACGTCTTCAAGCTTCGGATTTGACATTTGCGCAAAAACATCCGATCCTACTTCCGAGCCGGAATCGTATTACTGATCAGATCATTCGCGAAATACACGAACAATACCATCATACAGGAATTCAGACAACACTATACACATTGAGACAAAGATTTTGGCTACTCGATGGCAGGAACCAGGTGCGAAAAATAATACGCGCGTGTGTGCGGTGCCAAAGATTCAACGCCCAGACGATCGAATATAAAATGGGTAATCTCCCGGCCCCCCGCGTGCGCGAGACAATGCCTTTCTCTAACACCGGCATTGACTTTTGCGGACCTTTTCACATAAAGGAGAAAAAACATAGAAACCGAAACCGCATTAAAGTATATGTATGCGTGTTTGTTTGCATGTCTGTAAAGGCAATACATCTTGAGACAGTAAGCGATCTATCGTCGGAAGGTTTTCTCGCGGCATTGAGAAGATTCGTCGCAAGGAGAGGTTTGCCAAGTCATATTTACTCCGACAACGGGACCAATTTTATCGGCGCGAATAATCAATTAAAGGAGCTATATGCTTTGTTTAATTCGAACGATCACAAAGAATTAATAAACAAATACTCAGTCAAACATCGCGTATCGTGGCACTTTATACCTCCAGCCGCCCCTCACTTCGGTGGACTGTGGGAATCTACCGTAAAAATTTTTAAACACCATTTGAAACGCGTGGTAGGAGACTTGCTATTTACGTTTGAGGAATTTAATACATTTATAATCGAAATTGAAGGAATCCTCAATTCCAGGCCAATTACCGCCTTATCCTCAGACCCGAACGACTTACTCGCGCTTACGCCAGCCCACTATTTAATTGGCAGACCTATAACGGCCCCCCCGGAGGGCGAGTTCCTTTCTGTTACAGCTAATCGACTGTCCACATGGCAGCACATTACCAAGGTGCGGCAAAATTTCTGGACGCGATGGCAACTAGAATATTTAAATGAGCTACAAAAACGAGTTAAGTGGTCGAAGAGCTCATCTACCATAAAAATTGGAACGTAATTATAAAGGAACGAAACCTGCCTTGCACACAATGGGCACTGGGCAGAATTATCAAACTGTACCCGGGCGACGATGGAACGGTACGAGCTGTCGATGTTAAAACAGCGCACGGGATGGTGAGACGAGCTACAAAAGGTCTATGCCCTCTTCCAGTCGAGCAATAAATCAAGCCATCAAGTCGATACGCAAACACAAAATTATCCACGTTCCAGATTCGGCTCAGAGCTTTGGCTCCTAGGCGTTGCCGCAACCATAGAAGCACACGGCTCAGGGCTTGTCCCCAGGCGTTGCCGTGCGCATAGACCTCAGCTCAGAGTGAATGTCCTCCCAAGCGCTGCTGGGTGTCTAAAATCCGGCTCAGGGTCGAAAACCCAGGCGTTGCCGGAAATAACGTGCAATTAAAATACCAAAAAATAAACATTGTATGCGTTATCATGCGAAGATTGTACGTTATTATGCGAAGATTATGCGAAATCTATTGTATACGATGGCATGCCAATAATAAATGCGAATATTTTAAATACACGAAACGATAATCATAGATCTATGAAATTATTGATCGGTACCCTCTCAACGGGGGGAGTATGTTGCGTATACGGCCGTACGCGACATATAAATACAATAAATCATCCGCGCATGCTTTCTTATAGGAGAATATTCGAGACTCGGGTTTGCACGCACGTGCATGCATAGACAAGCGCGGAGACCAGACGAGACGCAGGACCAGAGGCGCCGCGCTTCCCCTCTCTTGACGACACTCGAGACAATACGAGAAAATTCGCGAAAGACGGGCAACGAATATATAAAGGGCGCGTGCTCAGGTAGGGCGCATTCGATCACGGTCAGTCGGAGATCACGGACAGTAGTTATATGATCGCGATCTTGTAAGAAACGTGTGCGGATTGTTACCTCAGGGTGAACGCATCATCCTTCGCGTCGTCATCTTATATCGGCTCAGGGCTTTAAGCCCCTAAGCGTTGCCGTGAAGATACGTTAAATTTTATGCATTAGAGACAGTTACGAATGTGAATAATATTGCGAAGACATTGTACAATATAACACCGTGCCATATAATAAACACTTAAAATTAGCATACGTGTTGGAATTAATACCGACCCATAAGACAACAATTTGTGAACTCAACTACGGTGCCGATATTAAGTTATCGTCGCCGATCTATACAACAGACACTTTTCATCCTTCTTTTTGTCGAGACCAATTGTAATAATTTTTTTCTAGTCTATATGCCAATTAAATTTATTTTTTTTATTATTTAAAATAAAATTTTGCGGTTTTAATAAACATAAATTTCTAAAATTTTATTATAACAAAACTATATTTTTATTTATTATAAAATTCTGACATTCTTGTAGAATGTTGTGGGTGAAAATTTATATAAAAATATTGGAAACAAATATTTTTCGCACCATAAACATATTAAAAATGCAATTCGCGTGTTGCAAATATATTTTTTGTTATGTACATGCGTTGGATGGAAAACACAATTGATTGACATTATAACATATATCATGTTTATTTGCTAACTTTGACGCGTACCAAGCAAAGTTAAAAAAATGAACGCGACATTGTATAGAAATGTCAGAATTTTATAATAAATAAAAATGTATTATTTTTTATTATAATAAAATTATAGAAATTTATATTTATTAAAACCGCCAAAATTTTATTTTAAATAATAAAAACAATAAATTTAATTGGCATATAGACTGCAACGTGAATTCCGATTGCGTCAGCAACTTCGTCGTGTTCTCATTTTTCTCTGATTTTTAATTGGCCGCCAGGCACGGTAATCCGCGCTGCACAAAACTCGGAACACACTCGCTACACGACGGCTAATAATCCGCTAGCCCGCCTCTACACAAAGTGGTAGAGGGGCGAGATTCTTTCGTTTCGCGAAACTGGAGAGGAGAGGTCTCGGTGTTAAATAATCACAAATTTAATGAATATAAGAGTGATATATTAAAAGTCTAGAATTAACAGGTGAGAATGAAGAATACATGACAACCACCAAACGCTATTCTCTCATGTGACTGTTCCATGACTCGATATAATATTCGTGATACAATGAAAGTCATGCGCTTTATCGAAGTCTATCTATGGCTCGGTATCAGACAATACAGTACATCTGACTCTAACGGCGTCCGGGATAGATATTCGTCTCATTACGCGTATCTCAGGATTTCTCGTCGAACCCTGCACGCATCGCCGCAGCTCGCGTCCACGCGAGACTCACAGAATGCGCGAGATCACTGCGACGTTTGGCGCGTACGTCGTTCCTCGAGCACGCTCGGTACTCAGGCGACGGATTCCTCGTTCATGGGATCTCGCCTCAGTACGATGCATACGACTCGTGCACTCTCGGTATGTTCAAATGGCGAGTGAATCCTGGCAACACCGCCCCAACGCTGTTGTAATAACCGTTTGGCCACGTTTGGGCAGTGACTGTGGGCGTACAGTATCGTAACTGATTATCCTTGACGAGGAGACCGATCGTAGCCTTAGCTTTTCCATCGTTTATGCGCCAAGATGCATCCGGTTCCGCTGGCCGTTCGTTGTTCACTCTAAGTCCCATAGGGTTTTCCTTTGTAAGCAATAACTGTACCTTATATTGCCATACTTGGTAGTTTTCGTTATTGAGCTTTTCTATTTTCACGTATACGTTGTCCGCCATGATGATAACGCTTTTTTCTTTATCTACAATAGACAACTTAGGCCCATAACCTGTTGTTATATATAACCGTTTGGCCACGTTTGGACAGTGACTGTAAGCGTACAGTATCGTAGGGTGCGAGCGTTAAATGATACAAGACGTATTTTAAATAATGAATGAAATAACTTTATTTGGCATGAGCTCTTTACAACTTTATTTGAGTGAACAGAATTTTACATGGTACGTAATGAGGGGAGCACAGAGTATGCCATAACCGGACAACTAGTCTGCGAAACGCAGGCGCCACACGAGCATAGAGCATAGAGCGAGTCAGAATGCCTAGATGTTGTCTAGTACCAAAAAAAATTACCAACAAACGCACTCGTCGCTACGTACTCTACTTTTTACAATCGGACTGTGAGCTCGATATTTTTCCCGAGAGAGGAAACGATAGGCGGAAATATTAAATCTAGAAAACGGAGATCGACGAGAAAGGAGTCTCGCTCTACGGTGACTTTAACCTCGGCAATTTTACCCGCGACTGCTCTTCGCTCTCCCGAACGCTCGATAGGGTAATTATTCTACAATCTCTCGCGAAATACAGGACCGGCAGCATCCGTCCTTATCGCGTGGTCGAAGTGGTGGCCTTACAGTCTCTGTGATGCCGTCGATGATCGCTGAACCGCTCTTAATGTCGTCTCACCGAACAGTGAGATGGCGTAAGCGAGCGGGGACACCACGGACATCGATTAGGATCTACGCATTGTCCTCGCGCATCGATCCGCGCATCGACCCGCGTGCAGGAATCTTCCTGTCGGTAGGGCGTTGCTTCTGCGGGTCGAGGGCGTCTCCGGTCGCGACGCCGCGCGATTTGAAGGCCGCTGGTCTTCATGGGCCGATGGCCTGCTGCCAGATCTTTATCTCCTGGCAAGGTTGGCTCGGGGTTGATCAAGCCCCGGCCTTCTCGATGTCGGCCTCGACCATCGTTGACCGCTCCGGCTGGGGTCCTTCATTTGGCTCTACGGAGTGCAAGGCCGCACGCTGACTTTTCCGACGTCGTCCTCGGGAGCGCCCCGCTCCTTTCGGCCCGCTCTCGCCTTCCCGATTCCTGAAAGAAGGTGACATATGATAGCAACCGCCTCACGATCCTCCACTCTCCTGTCATGATAACTTCGATCGCATACTTGCCCTTGTGGCTTTTCGCTGATCCGGGATTCCGCCGCTCAGCCGCTTCTGTAATTTCCCTTGCTGTCCCTCGACGGCTGCTCCTTTATTACATGGGGTCCTTCCGGCACACCACTTCTCCCGCGGATCGCGCCTTTCGCTTGTCGGATTTCTAAATATCTTATAATAATATTTAACAGAAAAGGGGAGGAGCCGCCCTCCCGCTCAGGGTAAGGAGCGGTCCCAAATGACCTTTCCCGGTCGGGCCATTTCGGCTCTTGTAACGGACAAAAAACATCACGTCACAAGACTTAAAAAAAAATCATTACAACTGGTCTCGAACTCAACTCGCATGGATAGCAAAACAGTAAATGCGCACTTAGCACCCACAGCCACCGCGCTTCATGGCGAAAAATGGCTTTCTATTGTACTTTGTGACGTGGTAGCTTAGCTGCCACGGGTAGCAGCGTCCCTCCCCCGTCACAGGCTGCGGATTCGCGCCGTACGGGGAAAATAGGCGGGAGGCGAGAGGGGATCTTCATGGGGAACCGCGACGGGCCTAGCGAGCGTATTATTAATGTTACATATTTTTGGTTTCTTTGCGCGGCGACCGCCTCTCGATGGAATTTGGCGAGAAAGCGAGAGAGGAAGAGAGAGAGCGGCGGCGTTGCGGGGAAGGAGGAAGGACGCCACCGGTGCTCGGGAGAGACGAGCACGCGGCCCGCACGGGAACTCGGCGTGGTCCGGGAAAGCCACGGCCGGAGCCTAAAGCGGCGGTGCCCGCCAACACCACGACGAAACATCCCGGAGGGCTGTGGAGGAGCCCGGATGGGACCCAAACACATCGGGGGAGGCGTCGAGTCCTCTCGCGAGGAACGGAGATCTCCGCGTGCGCTGCCCCGGCTCGGGAAGTGGCCCAGCGGAAAGAGGAAAATTTCGCGGGGCCTGCGAGGCCCCCGGAAGGATTACGGCACGCACGTCCCTGCGGTCGCAGGACTGCGTGCCTTGCAGCAATTGGGTCGCGGCGCGGAAACAATGCGCATGACTGAACGGGGGGTCGCGGCGTCGATCCGGGATCGACCGCGATCCACCCCGCTTTTGCGTGCGAGCGAGCTAGGAGTAAGATCGCGTGTCGTGCCCCGAAGGGCTAGTTATCGGTGTGGCTGGTGATAGGCCTCAGCGAGAGCCAAGGGACGAGCCTAGAGACGAGGGAGGACATCGCCTTGGACGTTATCGGTGAGGTGGCCTGCCAAGATAATTTAGTGTGAGCGGTTGCCGGCCGGCGAGGTGTCCCCAGGCCCGTTCTGCATCCGTTTTTGTGTTGGTGCGTGATTCGCGTGGGCCGCAGGGCGGTCATACGTTCGCGTAAGTAATTGGGGATTTATCGGATGCAAGCGGGCGGGACGCCAACGCGCCGAGCCACGGGGAGGACGGTTGTGAGGACGCTCGGGTTCCGTCGGAGATTCCCCTCGACCGTGTGCGCCGCAAAGCCCTCGCGCGAGCGAGTATCGCGTCGCGAGTAGCGGGTGGACGGGACTTCCGGTTTCGCGACGGCGTGTAGTGCGGCAGATTATTTTGTGACCCCCGCGAGACACGCGGTCGTGTTCTATGGTTGCCGGGAGTGTCGGCACGTTCGAACGCCCGAAATTCATTGTGCGCGGAAGATTCCACCGCCCGTCCTTGTCGGCCGCGTGCCCACCGCGGGAGCTTCCCGCGTATCGTTCGCGTTTCTTTTTGGTTTAATTCGTGCCGGGGCGCCGCATTGTCGGAACGCCGCATGCCGCGTCCCGTGATATTATTGTTTCTGTCCGGCATTTATTTTTAATAAAGTTCGTTATTTGTTAAGCTCGGAGTCTAATTTTCTGGTGTGTCGTCCGCCCCTTCGTGTTACCGCAGTCGCCTGCTCCCTTACGATTCACCCCGCCCCTCTACCGTTAGGCAGAGCTGGTCGAGATTGTCGCGAGGATCGAGGACACCTTGGCGTATTGATTTTCGCAAATTGACGCGTCGTCGAGCGCGTCTGGCGCCCAGCAATTTCGCGCGATAGCGTGTGGCTGATATTCGAGCGCGACAAGCACGGCATCGGGGGTATCGGTTACCCAGCCGGTCTTCTTGTTTTTGCCCGCGGCTTTTCCGGTCAGGAAAAGTCGTGACAACTTATCCGGCCAAAAATGCATATATTTAAATGGAATTTTCTCAGAGATTAAGGCCCATTCATCCAAAAGTCAACAGTTTTTGTTTTTTCACCTCTCCTTTCGAATGCATCATAGTTCATTCGAAAGTAGAGTTAACAGATGTTAGCATCTTTGTTGACCAGTGTAATTTACATATTTAAATCCACGTCGACTTTACAGATAAGAATATTTTGAATTGTACTCTCGAGGATAGTGGTTTTTGGTGCTTAAATGATGCTCTGAAACAACGAGAACGAGTAGTCTGGTTATTATTGTATGATATGCAGGGAAGAAAATTTGCTCGTCGACGTAATAGGACAATTGAAACTCGAGACAAGATATTCGAGGTTTGTTATCATTTTTTGGGGGAGGGGGGAGTTTAGGAGAGCGAGGAGAGAGAGAAGCGAGAGAGCTCGAGCAGAGGGAGCGGACAAACAAAGCAACGATGAGAAGAGAGCGAGAGAGAGAGAGAGGAGCAGAGAGTAAGAGAGAGAGAGAGAGAGAGAGAGCGAGAGAGAGAGAGAGAGAGAGAGAGAAGAGAGCATGAGCGCGAAGCAGAGAGAGAGAGATAGCAGAGGAGTAGATAGAGATAGATAGAGACGCGCGAGAGAGAGGAGTAAGAGAAGACGAGAGCTAGAGAGAGCTAGAGATCGCGCGCTTAGAGCGCTCTCTCTCCTTCTCTCTCTCTCTCTCTCTCTCTCTCTCTCTATTTCTCTCTCTCTCTCTCTCTCTCTCTCTCTCTCTCTCTCTCTCTCTCTCTCTCTCTCTCTCTCTCTCCTCTCTCTCTTAATGCTTTTTGCATCCTCCGATACATGTAAAAAAGTACATTATAATTTATGCTTATTTGCTGTAAATTAGCGCATTAAATATACATATATCAATGCGTTGATAAAGTTTTAAATATACAAGAAACTGTGAGAGTCATTGCAATTGCGTTACAGTATTGTTTTATGGGCTGTTTCAGACTGTCGGATTAAAAGACATTGATGATGCGCTTTTAAAAGCCAAGACGCATTTGGCGGCAAGCTTTTCACGTCTTCGTATCAGCGGTTCGGCGCTTAATCTTGGTTATTTCTAATTTTTAATTGCAATCTGCATGAAAATGTTTATTACTGAATAGAATAAGACGCTAAATAGAAATTGATTTTGAAACATTAATATTTTATATTTCATACGGACGCACACAGATGAACTTCTTCCAATGCATCTGCGTATCGCGGAAGGAATAAACTGGACCGACAAAGGTGCAATTGCTTCCGGATGGATCAACAGTATAAGAGTATTTAGTAAAAACGAATTTATAAAGAACATGTCAAAGTTAAAATTTGTACTTTGCGACGATATTGAAGTAGCGGAGCTCGAAGAGAACGAATATGCCTTTGATCCAGTTTGCCCAAAGATGATTAATTTACATGATAAGGCACGAGAAAAACTCGCCATGTCCAGTTTGGTTCATGACCATCGATTCATTTTTTTAGTAAATATTTCTTTATTAGTAAATATTTTCTAGTAAATAATTTTCACTTTAACTTATTAAAATAATTATATAAAAGAAGTGCGTGTTAAAGTATATTATCCTTAGATTCCCAAGTAAGCAAGGAACATTAAATCAGTCTTTTAGAACACTGATTTAAAGTGAATTTTATAAACATTATGACAATATTTTATATTATTATTTATTTGTTTGATTTTTACAATTATTACAAAAAATTACATTCATTTTATTGTCTTTTCTTTCTTTTTATTTATTTTCCGTCATCTTTGCTAAGTGTTTCTGCTATACTTTATCTTTTTCCAATTCTTCCTTCCTCGTTCTTCTTAACCATTTCAGTTGCCAAATTTTTTATCCTTTTTCCATTATTTTTTCTATTGTTTTCTTCTAAATTATCATAATATCTTATAAATGTTTTTGATTTGTTACTTTATAATATAATATTTTCAAAATATTACAATTACGGTGTAATAATGTTATTTTATTAAAATTTTATTCAAATATTTTTTATTACGCAACATTCAAAACTATATATTTGAAAACGTTACATGTTATAATATCATTGTAATAACCCAGATAGCACATAATATTTATGATAAATATTTATAAATATTTATTTCTATTCTCACATAGAAACGAAACCTCCAATAGATGTCCATTGGATGTGTTGTATCCCTTGGTCTCGGGATACAGTGCGGGACCGCTGCCGATGACTCCTCGGGATCAGGTTTCCAAGAGATAACGCCGAGAGTTAATAACAAGAGATATATATTTATTCTTCCTGTACAGTTTTCGTTAGCGAACCCGAAAGATGTGTTACTACGTCTAGTTTGTAGTTTCGACGAGCGACATATACTCGTCGCTATTATTATTGATTATGAGCCCACTCGTTCTCTTTCCGTGGTCTTTATATACTCAGCCTTTCGGCTTGTTACCAAGGGGTGTCACTCGCGGTCACGGGCCTTTGGCCCGTGCACTAGCTTAGCCAGCAATTGCTAGCTAGGCGCATTCCACCGGAAATCAGGAGATTTCGGGTGGCAAAATGAGTAACCGGATATGTAGCTCGGTGTGATGTCCGGTGTGAAGGCCGGTGCGATGCCCGGTAGCAAGGCCGGACGGTGTCGTCGCGCGAGGTGTCACTCGACACCCTTCTCGTTATTACAAGTAGAGTTTGTGTGAGTGTCGCGCACTCACAACAGATGCATGTCATGGAAGTTTGAAACTTCCAGTGAACATCCAATACAGAACCATTAGAAATCCGTAGTTCCGCATTGCGTACGTCCATTGGACCTCTATTGGACGTTGTCAAGGATGTCTACTGGACGTTGTGTGGATCGTTGATAGAAGCTTCATGGAGCTTCTATGGACGTCTGACGGATGTTTCACGGATCATTACGTATAAAAAAATATATTCTTAACAAAATGCATAAGTACCTTTATTCAAGAATATTTTATACTTAAAATACGCTATTTTATACTTAAAATAACGTACGGTATAAATATTTTTTGATTAAATGTATTATTATGTTTCTTATAAATATTTTTTTAAACATATCATTTTTCTTAAATAAAAGTTTTTATTTTGTCCTTCTCATTTTTATCAATCTTTTTTACAGATTGATATAGTTCATTAATCTTATATTATATGTTGATGACGAAATCTTACTTCCTTCTATGCTTTTGACGAGCCTCTTTTATTCACCTAAAAAGTGCATTTTATGGGAGAAGTTCAATGGCGCACAGTATAATTGGACACGTTGCAATTGCCCACCGTGCTATTAGACACGAAACATTGCGCACCGTTCAATTGCGCACCGTTCAAATGAACACCGTTTGATTAGACACCGTTCAATTGGACACCGTTCGATTGGACACCGTTCGATTGGACACCGTTCAATTAGACACCGTTCGATTGGACACCGTTCGATTAGACACAGTTCGATTGGACACAGTTCGATTGGATACAGTTCAATTGCGCACTGTTCAATTGTACACCGTTCAATTGTACATCATTTAAGTAGATGATTGATGGACGTTTTGTGAAGTTGTAGAGGAGCCTCGATTCCACAAAACGTACATCAGTCGTCCATCGAGGCTCCATGAACCCTCTACCAATGATCCATGAAACATCCATCAGTTGTCCAACGAGACTCCGTCAAACCTTTATTAATTATTTGCGTAACATGTATGTGGGTTTATTTTTGAAAAATATTATATTAATATTTTATACATATTTTATATACATAATGGATATCTTTTAAGATGTTTGACAGAAATTTATTACAGATGTAAGATGAATCATCTATCTGACTGTCACCATGGAAGATCTCTAATGGACGTCTATCTAACTTTCATCGTAGAAGTAAACATCCAATAGAGCCATGGAAGTTTACTGGATCTCTAATGAACATCCATCTGACTTCCATCATGGAAGTAAACATCCAATGAAGCCATGGAAGTTTGCCAGATCTCTGATGAACGTCCATCTGACTTCCATCATGAAAATAAACATCCAATGAAGTCATCCATGGAAGTTTACTGCATCTCCAATGGACGTCCATTTGACTTTCACCAAGTACATGGATCTATAGAAGTTTAGTGGACGTCCATTGGACGTCCACCGGATCCCAATTTCTATGTGGGTTTATTTTTGAAAAATATTATATTTATATTTTATACATATTTTATATACATACATATACATGAAGAAAAAATCTTTATCCAACATATTATTAAAATATAAACTAAATGTTTTGTGAATATTTTTATAATATTTATGATAAATTTTTATGATCTGTCAAATCTAAGTCCACAAAAATATTTGGATAAATATTTATAAAATATTCGAATAAATATTATAAATATTTTGTAAATATTTCATAAACATTGTGTGCTGTCTGGGAATGTTGTGTCAATCCTCAGTTGTCACAACGGGTGTAGCATGTCCAAGTAATTTTTTTAAAAAGTCGACTTTTTCAAAAACGTTTTTATATTTTTTTATAAATATTTTTGACAATTATACATTTACAATATTCTAATTAAGGTATTCATTTTTCTGCCGTTTTAATGTTAATTTGTTTACGATTAAAAAAATTTTCTTTTAATTGATCAAGAAGCACGGTAGTGCCTTGCACCAAGTGTACGCACGCAAGATATTGTCATGCCTCTATTTAGGCTGCGTTCGGAAACGCCATCCGAGTGCTCTTGGATATTATTCTATCCTTGTCTCACATTCAACAATGATAGAATGATACCCGCGAGCACTTAGGTGATGTTTCTGAACACAGCCTTACACGAGACGCCGTTTGCGAGATTCCGTAGATTATCCGAGATCGGATCTCAATAACAGCTGAATCCATTAATTTCTAAATAGGCTTAATGGATACCCAGTGAACACGTTTTATAACGGCAATATAACATGGAAGTTACATGTAATGTAACATTGTTATTCTTGTGATAAGTAGATGCTGTATAACATAAATAACCCGTAAATAACCTGTTCCTTAACATTTGTTTTACGCAGGTAATAAAACTGTTATACATCGTTTTAGCGTTACAGTCATGTAACAAAAATTGTATAATCGTAACATAACATGCTCGTATCAATGTTATTACGGAACGATGCGTCGTAGTTGACTCAGAAATCAGACAACACTATAACATCCTGAATGAGAGATCCATTTGATATTAAAAAAAATTATCATAAAGATAATGTTTTTAAAAATAACGGTTTGTCTACAATTACTGTGCACAAAAAAATTCACAAAATCTAAATTCATCACTGAACAAAAACAGGATAATAAATGTACTATTAAATTTTTCTTAGAATATGATCTATATAATTAACCATCTACCCAGTTAATCATTTGCTGCCAAATTGTCAGCAGACTGCTAAAAATTTCTTGCGGAATCAGGTTGCCAAAACCATGGCCTACTGTGTCCTCGAGTGCGCCCAAATTGCAAGCAAAAATTGTTATCAAATCCTGATATCAAATTGGGTGCAACACCAGAGCAAACCTGTCACTAGCAATACAATGACAGATTCACGCAGCAAATTGAGAACAGATGTTGCAACGTAAACTCACAGCAGATTTACGCCAAATATGCAACAGATCTGTATTCATAAATGATGACAGATTGGCGACAGATTTGTCGAATCTTTTCATTTCTTCTTTCATCACAGTTATAATTTTATTTGAGAATCGATGTAAGCAATCTCCTGGGAAGATTTATTAATTCAGGAGTAAAAACAGATTAAATAATTTACCCAACCCTCTCCTTAGCATCTAATATTTCCTATAGGAGGGCCTCAATTGACCTATCTATTTTCTCCCTTTATATCGCAGGTATATCATCTATTCTAGGTGCAATTAATTTCATTAAATTTCTTTGTAGTTAAATCTCACTCCCCAAAAAATGAAAATACTACCAGTTCTGTATCATAAAAGTATAATGTGGCGGTTTTCCGTCACATCGGACTCCTCCGCAGATGCAGCGAAGGAAGATAATTTTTGCTTACCTTAGTCGCGTTGCGAGTGGTCTTTATGTAGCGAGTTGACTGCATTTTACTCCCGAGAAAGTAAGCCGCCTATCGACGGTGCCGCACTTTTTATTGCCAATTTGACATTTCGACAGATCTGCTGCATTTCTGGTATCAATCTGTCGCGTACTTAGACACACAAATGTTGTTGCATTTCTACAGGCAATTTGCTGACATTGTTTGCAGTTTGGTGTTTGTCGTCAATCTGTTATCAATACTTTCAATAAATCTGCTCGCAGTTCACTATTATTTTGTCATGTATTCTGATGACAGACGTTGCTAAATATTTGCTGAATATCTGCTAATAGTGTTTGCAATGACAAGATATGTTTCTCATTTGTCGCCTTTTTGGCAACAGAATCTGTTGCCAACATTTGTCACAGCAGAAATGGTTATAGGGGTAATTAATCATTTGAACGCTTCAAAGTATTAGTGCTAAATAGATCGAAATTTCCATCAAATTATTAAGGTTATGGACAAAGATAAATTTAACAATGAAATTAATAAGTAAATAAATTAATGCTATTTATTTTTAATGTTTTGCAAAATTTAATTGCTTTTATAAAAAATAATATAATTGCGTTAGTTTATAACATATATAGGTATATGTAGACAATAATAAGTACCCATATCAATGAGTCAAATTGGCGTAGCAGGTAGAGTACAAGGTTCGTCATCCTAAGGTCCCAGGTTCAAACCTATCAGCGGCAAGTAAGAATAAAATAAAATAATATAATTTAAATTTAATTAATTAATAAAAATTTGTCCTAAATTTAGTATGTGCTGTTGATAAAAATAATTTAAAAAAACGAAACTTTTATTTTATTTTATTTTTCTCTAGTTGCAGTTCAAAAATATCCGATTTAAGAAATCTTTTAAATATCAGTTTCATGATATCTTTCTGTTCTCAAAAAACGGCGCATTGATTAACATTCTGACATATCATTATGTTATCTTTTAGAAGTCTCTTTATGTTATTGTTACGTTCAGCCTTGTGGGATTTAACTCTTTTATTTAGAGGGAAGGATATTTCAGGAAGAATGGGTAAGGCAGGGAAGGACGTAACGAGACTTACCATTCCCGAAGACACGCAAGAGAGAGAGGGTGCCTCGGGTCGAACGCACTGTTTGTGACTCGAAAATGCAGGTCAACGTGCTGATAGGGCCCGCTATAACCCGTTTCAAGTCGTACGTCCGTCGGTCCAAGTTTCAAGTCAACAAATTGAATCGCTTTAACTCGGGATCGGACTTGGTGCTATCCTTGTTCGGAATGAGGGGAGATCGTTGAGATTAAATAAACAATGGCATTAGTTAAAAATTAACAATATTTATTCTAGTACTAAAATTACAATTAGAACTGAAGTCATAATTTAAACAAATTTATATATCCTTGACATGTGGTCGGTTCGATTAATACTGGATAAATATAAATATATACATGTGTTGGTTTTATTTTTAAGTTAAAATTTGATTATAAACAAAATTCACAAATGTGATTCGGAGTGAGATAAGAAAGATGATCTTCGTCATTTTAAAATATTTTATTTGTTATTTATTTCTTTTTTATTATGTGAGCTCTTCTAGAATAACGGTGAATAGGGGGAAGGAGTTATAGAAAAAATCTGTGGGAACGGCAAAAGGATCATAATAATGGGGAGTGAAGACAGGGATTGGATCTGAGGGAGCGAGTGCGGGGAGGATATCTAATAGGATTTCTGGATCTATTCCATCCGGGTTAATTGCAAAATCACGGTAATGTTGCAGTGAGGGGTCTATTTTTAATGGAAATTGCTCTAAAAGTTCAATCAATGATTTCTGAGTACCGTCATAGTGATAATAACGCGGCCGGGGTGAAACTCGATCAAATTCGTCTATTATTTCTAGTGACGGTGCAGGAGAAGGTGGAGATGGTATTTCTTCCGGTTCTGGGAAACTAATTGGAGAATAAATAGGAGAGGGCGGAGGAGACGGGATATTTTGAGGATCACGCAAGGGTTTCTCATGGTTATGAGATGGTGACGGGATATCCTGAGGGTCGCACGAGGGTTCCTCAGGGTTGTGGTGTGATGATGGGATGTCCTGAGGATCACTCGAGGATTCCTCAGGGTTGTAGTATGATGACGGGAATTCTAGAGGATCACACAGGGGTTCCTCAAGATGGTAAGATGACGATGGAGTTCTCAAGGAATCCAGGTACTCGGAGTAGGCAGCGTCGAGTGTTTCGCGAGCCTGCCTGATTTTTTCAGCTCTCCTACGCCGGGACCGTCTTACGTTTCAACGATTTCTCTTGTGGAAAAACTAATTTTCTACTGCAATATATATATATATATATATATATATATATATATATATATATTCTAATTGTGTTCAAAGAAAGAAAACTACTCGAAAATAAAAGTTGAATAGTTGAGACTTACTACTTGTTGAGACGGTTCTACTGGCTGAGGGTGATCTGAATTCCTGGCCTCAGGATTAGCGGACGGTTCTCTGCTGGCCGCAGCAAGTCAGGCTCAAGGCTGGTGGGACCGGAAGTGGTAACCCACGGGAGGTACCCAGGTGCACTTATTTCACTGAATGTTCAGCACAAAAATGTTCGGCACTGGATCTTTAATGCGTAAGATCGTAATGTTCGGCACTGACTTTAGCAGAACTCAGAGCGAAAAATATAGCACGAGCTCTGACCCAAGTATAACTTGATCGGAAATGTAGCGGACACTGGTTCTAGGACCTCGAAAGCACGTAAAACTTTGTGAATCTGGTGGTCGCGATCCCTTGGATCGCGGTTTTATAGAAGATTTTTCGAAGGGAAGGATTGGGGTGTCTCATTTTTGGATTGGTAGGCCCTTCCAAAGCCACCAAATTTGGAGCTTGTCTATTGGAAAATTCATTTGGGTTACTCATTGCTTAGATGACCAATCGCTGGCTCATCTTTCCTGGTCTCCGCCCGAATTACTTTTGAGTATAAAGGTGAGAGGTTTACAATTTTCATTTTCTTATCTAAGGGACAGGCGACAGAAAAAAAAGGAATTTATATTTGTTTGTAAATTATTTGTAGAGAATTGCGCCTTCGGTTGTTAGTTCAACCTAAACCGCGTTTTTGCTTGAGTAATAAATTTTATAATTCCGGAAATCCTTTGTCTGATATATTTCAAATATTTTCTTTTTCAAGTTTCGATATTTAGCTATTTTTTCTTAAAAGGGTCAGCGATAGGAAAAAACGTTAAGTCCGCTGGACGTAACATTATCATTTTCAGAAACAGGATATGCGTATCATGCGTGAAACGGAACGCATGTAACTGTTATGTGACGGTTAGATAACACGTTATATAACATGTTATATTGCTGAGTCGGAAATTGTAACTTACATGTAAGTTACGTGTAATTTCAGAGTAATGTAACCTATTATATTCGGTTACATTGCTGTTACATTGCTACTATATTACTGTGTTTACTGGGTAGCTTGCATCCGATTTATATGACAAAAGTGTTTTTATTTTTCCGCTACGTGACTTACGAGCGAAGATATTACGATTTAAAGTTTCGCATCAAGAGTAAAAATATTTTAAAAAACGTCATTATTGGCTGCGTTCAGCGAAGAATGTTACGGTGAAACTGTTGTAAAATTCTTCAACACAATTGGTTCTTACCTTTAGTTCTTGTTGGATCTGAATGTATAAACCCCCTCCAATCATATAAAAAAATTTTACAACAGTTACACCGCTACATTTTCCGCTGAACGCAGCCATTATTATCGTCGTCATCGCCCGGAACAAATAGTGAGAATTTGTACTTTTGCTTTCCGCGCGATAGATGGTTTACGATTTTATTTATTTACAAGTTGACACGGACACGAGAAGTTACGTGTCATGATTGGCGCTCGCATTCGCGCCGTCCGCGTGTCGAGGTAATAGTTAATCTACGGCAAGTTTCACATCTATGATGTGATAGTTCGAGGTTAGTGACGTGTTGACGTGCGTGAAGTTAGTAGCAAGTTAGTTTTTAGTTTTATGTATAATTTGCATATTATATCGTGGATTACATCATGGAGGGGAATACTTCTGTGCTTAATTTGAAGAATTTAGTATAACTATGCGTTGTATAATCAGATATGTTACACGAAATTTTCATTTTTTGTATGGAATAAGTATTCTGAGATAAGAGTAATACTTTGTGTTATGTTTTATTTTTAGTTATATTAAAAGAAAGAGAAGACGAAACACTTTATTGGAAATTAAAGTAAAAGAAAAATATATTTAAAAAAAGAGTGGATGGTAAGGAGAGAGATATAACTTCAAAACTCAGATTTTACAGAATGTCGGAGAGAATATATGGACTTTATCAAATAATGTAATTTTCTTCCAAAAAATAATAGGATGAAGTGAACGGTTTATTTTTTGTGTTAGAAAATATTACAAGATCTAACTTGTCCTGAGGAAACTTTTGCAACAGATTTAAGAAAGAACAAGCTATTTGGCGAGATTATTATATAATTATTATATTTATTATTTAAATTTTCAGGAGAAATAGTAAGAAATTTTATTATGAAAAATTGTTGGCTGTTACACCAAAATTCTTTCTTCTAAGCCCATGTATGCTGCTGTTGATAAGAAGTTCACCCCCCCCCCTCCGTGGTTCATTACCTTTTAAATTCAGAAAACCATTATATACATTATACAGAATTGGCAGTGCAATTCATATCAAAAAAATTATCTGAATGTGTACTTTCTAGTTTTTCAAGTCACTATCTTATGGCAGGCCAGATGAGAGAATAATTATAAATGTTATAATTTTATTTTAAAAAATATTAATGTGTGGTTTTTAAATTAAGATATTGTAATTAAGATATTGATAATCTTTTTTAGATTATTGAAATAGGTAAAAAGCGTAATATCTTGTCTGAAACAACAAAATTACAACAACGTTACAGATTATAAAGTCACCCAGCTGGACTGCCGATGACATGGTCACAAGCTATAATATCGGAAATATGTTTATGGATACCAAGGATACAATTCTCTTCATACATTTACAAAGATCACATTCAAAGTTTTTAAAATTTCTCAAAATTTTTATTTACATTTTTGATTCTCTAACTTATTTTATTGTAAATTGTAAATTAATAAGACGAAATACTACAAAATGACTACGAGTCGACTTTTCAAATATGGAACAACATGTCATATTTTACTTTTCATTTTTTTGCATTAATATGGCATTATATTTAATTATATTTATTTCTATTTTACAGTTAAATTTGTAGTTAATTTGTAATTGTACATTTATAATTATATTTATTATTCTTTTACAGTTATTAATAATAAATATATTTTACCCGTGTTTTAATTAATGCTCTTGGAAATTGTAAATGTGATTTATGGCCTTTAAGTAACCTGCAAAGTTGGTAAGCTTTAAGAAATTTCCGTAAAAGCTACGTTTTTGTTTCCCATTACAAGCCGGCGCATGATTATATGTTCTGTCACGCGTTTTCCTTCCGTTCCACCCTGCGGAACTGCGATGCGGATCAAAAACCGCACGGAAAAGGAGAGGGAGGATAGATGTTCCCTTGAATGCCTCCTAAGTTGGCGTTGAGCGATCTGCGGGATTTATCACGAATTTTGGGCACCAGACGCGCGCCTTCGTCGCGTCAATTCCAAACACGAAAGTATCCCCAAGATCCCGCTTCACGCCTGCACGGAGTATTTAGCTGGCCACTCCAATTTCGGTAGAGGGGCGGGGCGGTATGCCACAGACGAACGTTCGATTATACGAGACGATACACAAAGCAACACAAGAAATCAGATACGCTCTGTATAAGACAAATTACCATTACATTTATTCAGATAAGGAAAATTAACAGAAATAAGTGATATTGAGAGAAATGGAAATATAACAGAAATTTTGCGTAGTGCGCGAACGACGGAACTCGCGACAGAGTGATTGAAATGTTCGAATACGGAAAATAAACGCAATAGCAATCGAATCAGCTCCAAAGCGAAATCGGAGTAATTACAGTAGGAAAAGCACGAAATAAACAGCTAGTTAGACAAAGACGCGAAGCATGAAGACCACGATAAGCTGCGAGACGACAAACAACGCAAAAACGCAAATACTACGATCGCCACGTAAGCGAAATTACAATCAAACGACGATGCGACATTCACGAAACGAAATAGATGGAAAGGATATTAACGCGAAACTTGAGAGAAGCCGGAGCCTCACACATAATTTTACGAGTCGCGGCGCGAATACTCGGTATACGCCACGCGGTCCGGCGAGCATGCACCTTGCGCGTGCCACGGTACGGCGGTCGCGCTACCGGCTTTCTTAATTAAATTTTAATTAATTAATCCGAAGACATCTGATAATACTAGTGCTTATCCCAAGTTTATATCTCCAACCGTTCTTGAGATGTTTTACATGTTACAACGAACGGTACATTTCTTCGTTTTGCCTCTCTCGCCCCTTACATGCTTACAAGATTGACGACGACGACGACGACAACGACGTATCTTATATGATTTGACATTTCGACTTTGCATCGTGTTATCTCCTCTCATAAGGTATGTAGAGGAAAAATAAAAGCAGTTTTCTTATACAAATCGACCCTAAGCTTTCGATTGAGCCTAGTTAGAACTCGATCGGTTTAGCCGTTTTTGAGATCCGATAATCTCGGATGTTCGCAAGTCGCTTACTTGCATAAAGAACATGGTCGGTCTCGCGCTGCACTTTCACTTGGCGCGAGATACTACTGTGTCTTCTGACTTCATTATTAATCCTTTGTTAACCTTTAAATCTTGTAAACTCAACCGAAATTTATATTAATAACCATTTGCGTATTTTAAAACCTTGTTAATAACCATTTGTTAAATTTTAAAACCTTTGTAAACTCAACTGAAATTTATGTTTATAACCCTTTGCGTATTTTAAAACTTTATTAATAGCCCTTTGCATGTTTTAACTTTATTAATAACCCTTTATATATTTTTAAAAACTTTGTAAACTCCTGCAAAATTTTATTTTAGTAACCATTCATAAATACTTTGTTATTTCTTTTTTATATACATAAAATTCATCATTTATTTTAATTACTAACAACCTTCCCTTACACCCTGAACAAAATAGCATCTGGTCCGATCCCGATTTAAAACGATTTAATTGACTCAAACCTGGACCGACGGACGTATTATCTGAAAGCGAGTTATAATGAGCTTACCGGTCCGCTGACCTACATTTCCAGCCACAAAAAGTGTGACCGACTCTAATTTTGAAAGTTTACACTCAAAATTGAGTGTTAATACTCGATTTTGGGAGTTTACTCACAAATTTAGGTGTATACGCTCAAATCTTGAGTATTTACACTAAATATTGAGTGTTTATACTCGAACATTGAGTGTGTATACCCAATGATTGAGTGTACCAAAGTTTGAATTTAAATACTGAATATTTGAAAGTATACTGTCAACATTTGAATATGACACTCAATAAATGAGTATATACTTCCAACATAAAGTGTGAACACTGAAACGTTGAGGATGTATAGTATATTATGGTAGAAATCGACATAAAACGAATATCTAAAATAAACATTCAACTGTAGAGTGTTCAGCTGGCTTTGAGTATTAATTTGAGTATTACTTTTAACTTGGATTTTTGCTATCTAATTGAGTATTAATTTCAGTGTTATTGTTAAATTTAGGATTAACATTGAAATTAACACTCAATTAGATGGCGAACATTCAAGTTGAAAATAATAACACTAATTAAAAGTAAATTAAAAAGCGAACACTCAAGTTGAGTGTTTACCCCTTGTCCCAAATTATACTCAACTTGAGTATTTTTTTAAGTGTTATTTTTAGTGTTTTTTCCGTAAGGGTTTACATGCGGGGTAACCTGCCTACGCGTAATCTACGTGTTCTATTATAGTAACTTATAAAAATTTATGCCATTCTGAAAGAACCTATTTCACATGGCGCGTATTTTGCGTAAATTTTAATAAAGAGCATCAAACCTGACCAATAACACATTGAACCTTCTGTTATACAATAGAGCAGAAATATTAAATAGATTCTCGATTGGTTGTTATTATTTTGATGTTCCGCTGAACGGGTGCCATGTGAAATAGGTACTTTCAAAGGGTGCGTTCGAAAATAGCTTTGGCTGATGTTGGAAGAAAAGATTAAATTGGTAGTATTGAGAATTTCCAACACTGCGTTCGTTTTCTCCCAGCTGGGAGTAGTTGGAGACCGATCAAATGGGTGCATTTAGTGCAAATAGCAATCAATAGCAATGAAATATTTTGTCAGGCGCGATAACGTATGCTGTAACGTGACAGCCGCAGGCTGCTGTCCGTCACAAGGACCTTATCGGCCCTTACGTGTTAACATCACGCGGGTCCTCCTGTGTCCTCCCGCTTGGGAACGGACGCGAAAGCGTGATCTCGTGTTTTTGTGTGCGTGACGTCCCGTGTGTTGTCCGTTTATTAATTGTTAAGATTTTTGCGAGCGCTGCATCGCGAGCGTGGCAGAGATCGGTGGCCCTGGAGATTTATTTTGTAAGTTCTGGCGTCTCGTCGCGACGGAAGGACCTTCCCGCAAATCGCGAAGCAAGATCAACGAGGGATTTACAAAAGACCCTTTTCTAGCGAGGGTTCGCAGGTAATATCGTCCTGATCTTGCCTACAATTTTCATCCCGTAAGAATTCCGATACTGCCGCCGAATCACGCTTTCAGGATCCAGCGAAGGCGCGTGAGGCCGGTGTCCCGACGGGGCGACTTCAAATCCGATCCCGCATAAGTTCCGGCAAAGATCGCGACAGCTTGTAATCAGTAAACGCCCTCGTCGAGGAGGAGATAACGCCCCGGTGGCGGAGGATGCGCCCGATAAGGAAAGAGGAATCTGCCGCAGAGGAGAGCGCCAAAAATTCTCGTGCGGGGCCCAACAATATCGATCACCGCGCTTGGATCAATCAGCAAGCGACGGCGTGCACGCTACGCGTTGCGCGAAAATCAATTTTGGAAAACCACGGCCAATAAGGGCTCGATTTATCGGAGGCAAGGTGGGGCGTGTCGTTGAGCGGCCCCCGCAGAATCCAGGATCCCTCACTCGAGCTGCGGACGTTGTATTGTATTGTGTGTGCGATCCAGATCCCGAGCTGAGATATCGTGTAAGAGGACGCAGAAGCCGGAAACCTCTCGATCCGGACGAGGCCGAGACGAAGCAGCCGGCTTGATGAGATGAGCGTCGTATTAGAATTGTAAAGCCACCGATTTCGCGATTGGGCGACTCGCGAAAGAGTCACGAATTTCTTACGATTTTGTACGATCACTAGATTAAAGTCGCGAATTTATTGGAATATTGTTGCTTCGCCCGATCGCGCCCGCCTGCGTGAATTCGCTCCGTGTTGTTCGTTCTGTATTATAATTACGTTGCGTATGCGTCCCGATCCGCAGTCGAGTCACCTGTATTTTTGTGGCGTGATCGTATCGTGGGTTACTGTCGTTAATTCTAATGTAGGTCGTCGCGCATTTATAATTTCGTAAACTCTAATTTACTTGGTCATTTTTGTATCGCGAATCACTTTGTAATTGCGCTCTCGTCCGATTCAATGTCATTGTCTGGTACCGCCTCGTTGGCGAGCTCATAATAATTACCGCGCATATTACTCGCGGGATCTTGTAACGTGTGGAAGAGCACGAGTCCGTCGCGTGCCGCGCGGGCTCGGAGTTACTGTTCGTCCGATCGCCCTTGGCGAAACCGTTGTTCTATCGGGAGTTTGGCATCCCCCAACGACGCAGGATAAAATGTGGACAAGTCGGAGAATTCCCGCGTACGTAAAATAACATAACCCGTTCGTTAATTATCCCGTATTCGCAAATCCTAATTTCAAGCGGTCGTCAGCTTGTGACGCGCGCGAGTCACCATTGCCGCTCAACAAAGCCGTACACTTTTGTATTGTTCCTGGTTAAATATATTTGTTAATCTTATTGTTAAATTTACATTATCTTAATAGTTCTCTCGCCTTCCCGATTCCATCCGCCCGCGCCAAACCTCCCCCTTTGCCATTTTAGGGCTGAGTAGCTGGTTATCGGAGCCACTAACGCCCCGGTTGCCTAACCCGCGCCCGTCTTTTCCGCGATTTCAATAACATAACGCTAATTTGTGATTTGGCGTGGACAGAGTGGTACGCTTAACGTACCTGGCGCCCAATTACGTCTTGCATCAAAGATATTACGAGGAACGGACGCCCCGACACCCGGGTGGCTCATGGCCGCGACCAGGGGCAGAGGCGAAGTTGGCCGTCGCTCGCGAGCGCGGTTACAGTACTGACAGCAATTTTGAAACACAGCCCAAATGTCATAAAACTAACGTACTTTGTTTTACCTTAACGACATTAAAAATTATACTTCATTATTTTTACAATTATAGACTAAATAAATAACACAAGTCACACACAAAAAAAAAGTGGTTGGTCCGGCGGACTAGAATAGTCTATCTTTATGTATTTTGACCCGCTGAATCCAAATTCAATGTCAGAATTGCTGCATTGGCTCATTTCTTCCTAGCTAATCTAAAAAAAAAATTTTTTTTACAATCTTGGTCCGGCTAATTGAGCAATTCTGACCTTAAATTTGGATTCAGCGGGTCAAAATACATAAAAATAGACTATTCTGGTCCGCCGGACCAACATAAAAAAAATTTTTTTTTTTGAGGTTAGGAAAAAATGAGCCAATTCGGAAATTCTGATCTTGGATTTGGATTTAGCGGGTCAAAATACATAAGAATTGACTAGTTTGGTTCGCCGGACCAACATTAAAAAAAATTTTTTTTGAGGTTAGAAAATGCGAGTTAACTTTGCAATTCTGACCTTGGATTCGGATTCAGCGGGTCGAAATACATAAGGATTGACTAGTCTAGTCCGCCGGACCAACCACTTTTTTTTTGTGTGCCTGTGTAATTAATGTTAAGTTTATATAGTTAACTTTGAAATTGACATATAATAATCAAATAATAACCGGTTAACGTAAAAATTATTCAAAAAGTTTATGTTGTAGGTATGATTATAGAGAATTATAATTAACGTCAGTAATTAGTTAACTAATAAAATCCAATTAATATGTTGTAAAATAATCAATTAACTGACGTTATTAATTAGTCATATCAATTAATATAACGTCGGAAATATGTTGTAGGATCGATAAATAACTGACGTAATAGGTCAAAAAATGACGTTACTGTTACGTCTTAATTTGGTAACATGACGTACACGACCTCAAATGACGAATTATTGACGTCTAGTGGATGACACTTTGCTACCTGGATTATTCCTTTTTATAATATGTATAAAGATTCGTAACACAATTTGGAAGTCCATATCATTTAACAGTGCAAAATGGACACAGTGTCTGTTTCGCACAGTGTCCGTTTTGTACTGTGTCCGTTTGTTACTGTGTCCCTTTCGCATTGTGTCCGTTTCGTATTGTGTCCGTTTCATACTGTGTCCGTTTCGTACTGTGTCCGTTTTGTACTGTGTTTGTTTGTCATTGTGTCCGTTTCGCATTATGTCCGTTTGTTACTGTGTCCGTTTCGCAATGTATCCATTTGATACTTTGTTCGATTGCCACCACGGTGTGTCCGTTTTGCACTGTATCCGTTTATTACTGTGCGCATCTGGGACGCTCTCGGCGTAGGCAAAATAAATTTATTTTATTTTCTACTCTTACTCTAATTTATAGGGCCCCCGCACAGATTTCTGCATAACAAAATGCATAATGCATAAATAAATTAACCAATCAGAGGCCTTTATTTCTATTCTGGAGAGGGAAATAGACGACTCTGATTGATTAATTGTCTTATGCGTCATGCACTATGCGTTATGCAAAAGTCTGTGCGGAGGCCCTTGGGGTAACTTTACATGCGGCATAAAGGCCCTCACACATGAATTGACATAACCATAACGTAAGGTTTTAACGCGTCGGATTGGGCGACCATAACCGTAACCTGCCGTAACCGGCTAATTTAAGTACGTGATTGGTCGAAACCTTACTGTTACGATTATGTCAATTCATGTGTGAGGGCCTTAACTTGCGTAATTTGCGTATTCTAGTAACTTATAAAAAGTTACGCCATTTTGCCTGCGTTCGAAAATAGCTTTAGCTGGTGTTGGGGAAAAAAGGGTGGTAGTATTGAGAATTCCCAACGCTATGTTCGTTTTCTCCCAGCTGGAAGTAGTTGGAAATCGATCGAATAGGTGCATTTAGTGCAAATAGCAATGAAATATCTTGACAGGCGATAACGTACGCACGTGTTTTATATAACTTATACCTACGATTGTTGAAATTTAGTAAATTCAAGGTAATCCTTTTTCTTTGTTTAATAACACTTAAATGTAAAATAAAGTAAATGTAAAATAACATTATTAATAAATAAAAAGCAAGATATAAGAGGAACATTAAAATTCTTTTAATATCTTTTATTGTTATGTGTGGTTGTGACGCATACATAAAATTTAACAAATTACTTGAAATAAAATATTTTCTTAATGCAAATTCATAAATTATTACTTTTCGTAAATTAACTAATCCATATAAAAAATTACTGAACATATAAATAATTATTTAATATAATGTATTTACAGGCTCTTTCTTTTCGTATTGTTGAACAAGAAACAAAAGTCAATAAAAAGAATATACAAATTTAATCAACATTTTTATTATTATGGAAGTTATTATTGAAGAATATTTTACTCGAAAACATGTTTGATTCTTCTAGTATAGTTTATCGTCTAGTAACAGTGATGACGACGATGAAGAATTACAAAATATCGTGTTCATAACAACACAGATGAAATGAGAAACGTAGCAAAAATAAAAAGTTATTTGGAACACATTGTAGCATGTAAGTTATAATACATGAAGAATTATCAAACTATTATTAGCATACGGTTGTACCTTCTATTTTTGTTACCTGGGCATAGACGGTCACAACCATTATAATGAAAAATATTAATCTTAATAAATAAATTTAATATTCCTTTCATTCTTTGCCTTTTATTTATTAATAATGTTAAACTTTATTTTATATTTAAGTATTATTAAACAAAGAAAAAACATTATCTTGAATTTACTGATAAATTTTGGTTATATAAAACATATGCATTGTAACCGCGCTCGCGAGCGACGGCCAATTTCGCCTCTGCCCCTGGTCGCGGCCATGAGCCACCCGGGTGTCGGGGCGTCCGTTCCTCGTAATATCTTCGATGCAAGACGTAATTGGGCGCCAGGTACGTTAAGCGTACCACTCTGTCCACGCCAAATCACAAATTAGCGTTATGTTATTGAAATCGCGGAAAAGACGGGCGCTGGTTAGGTAACCGGGGCGTTAGCGGCTCCGATAGCCAACAACTTAGTCCTAAAATGGCAGAGGGGGAAGTTCGGCGCGGGCGGATGGAATCGGGAAGGCAAGAGAACTATTAAAACAACGTAAATTTAACAATAAGATTAACAAATATATTTAACAGTAAACAATACAGAATTAGACGGCTCTGTTGAGCGGCAATGGTGACTCGCGCGTGTTACAAGCTGACGACCGCTTGAAATTAAGTGTCGCGAAAATGGGATAATTAACGAACGGGTTATTTTGTGTACGCGGGAATTCTCCGACTTGTCCACGCTTTATCCTGCATCGTTGGGGGACGCCAAACTCCCGATAGAACAACGGTTTCGCCAAGGGCGATCGGGACGAACAGTAACTCCGAGCCCGCGTGGCACGCGACGGACTCGTGCTCTTCCACACGTTACAAGATCCCGCGAGTAATATGCGCGATAATTATTATGAGCTCGCCAACGAGGCGGTACCAGACAATGACATTGAATCGGACGAGAGCGCAATTACAAAGTGATTCGCGATACAAAGGTGACCAAGTAAATTAGAGTTTACGAAATTATAAATGCACGACGACCTACATTAGAATTAACGACAGTAACCCACGATACGATCACGCCACAAAAATACAGGTGACTCGACTGCGGATCGGGACGCATACGCAACGTAATTATAATACAGAACGAACAACACGGAGCGAATTCACGCAGGCGGGCGCGATCGGGCGAAGCAACGATATTCCAATAAATTCGTGACTTTAATCTAATGATCGTACAAAATCGTAAGAAATTCGTGACTCTTTTGCGAGTCGCCCAATCGCGAAATCGGTGGCTTTACAATTCTAATACGACGCTCATCTCACCAAGCCGGCTCCTTCGTCTCGGCCTTGTCTGGATCGGGAGGTTTCCGGCTCCTGCGGGGGCCGCTCGGCGACGCGCCCCACCTTGCCTCCGATAAGTCGAATCCTTATTGGCCGCGGTTTTCCAAAATCGATTTTCGCGCAACGCGTAGCGTACACGCCGTCGCTTGCTGATCGATCCAAACGGAGTGGTCGATATTGTCGGGCCCCGTGCACGAGAATTTTTGGCGCTCTCCTCTGCGGCAGATTCCTCTCTCCTTGCCAGGCGCATCCTCCGCCACCGGGGCGTTATCTCCTCCTCGACGAGGGCGTTTACTGATTACAAGCTGTCGCGATCTCCGCCGGAACTTATGCGGGATCGGATTTGAAGTCGCCTCGTCGGGACACCGGCTTCGCGCGCTTTCGCTGGATCCTGAAAGCGTGATTCGGCGGCAGTATCGGAATTCTTACGGGATGAAAATTGTAGCCAAGATCAGGGCGGTATTGCCTGCGGACCCCCGCTAGAAAAAGGTTTTCTGCAAATCCCTCGTTGATCTTGCTTTGCGACTTCCGGGAAGGTCCTTCCGTCGAGACGAGACGCCAGAACTTACAAAATAAATTTCCAGGGCTACCGATCTCCGCCACGCTCGCGATGCAGCGCTTGCAAAAATCTTAACGATTAATAAACGGACAACGGGACGTCACACACACATAAACACGAGATCACGCTTTCCCGTCCGTTCTCGAACGGGAAGACGCAGGATTTGTATAACGCGTAAGGAGCGATAAGGCCCTTGTGACGGACAGCAGCCTGCGGCTGTCACGTCACAGTACACAAAGAGAACTGTTTCTTTGAATTTAATATATGTATTTGTTTCAATTATATTTGTTTCGGCCTGGAAAAAATTATTTCTTACAAAATATTGTTTTATTGAATAAAAATTTAAATATTTTGAACATTAAATTATATTGTTTTGCAGAATAATCATTATTGTTTGAAACAATATTTGATTTAAATAAAAACATTGTTTGATTCAAATAAGATTCAGTCTTATATAGTCGTAGCAGCCGCGATGTAGTTTGCGAATCGCCACTAGGCGACGACGCACGTGGCACCTTTCTCGTAATGCAATTTACACTATAAAGGCTACATAAGCAGACTGCCCACGGTGATAGAAAATGTATCAATCTATGCTATCGTAGTGACTTCTTGGGGTCTATGTATTTTTTATTACGTTTGAAAGACACAGCTGCCATGGCTAAATTAAATTCAGTAACGAATCTTTCTTCTGCGTGTAGTGGTAATCACGTGTTCGGTCACGAACTTCTGTCTCTTTGGAAGAAAAATATGTACTTAAAATTGTTTTTTTGTTTAATAACATTATAATTTAAATCAAAGAAAATTAAATTCTTAAAAAAAATATTTTCTTTAAAAGGAACAATTACTTTGTTTAAAAATCCAAACAATTGTATTTATTAGTTCAAACATAAGTTTTATTGGCGCATAACAATGATCAAATTTGTTTGACTTAAAGAAAATTAAATCCAAAGAAATTTTTCTCTCTGCGTACTGAAAATCTATAGTTTTCGTTACGTATACTATAGACGTTTAGTACTGATAGCAATTTTGAAACACAGCCTTAGATGTTATTTAAAAATCCATGTTTCGTCATAAAAATAACAATAAAATGCCGTCAAATGTACGACATTAGCTTCTTGAAAATGACGTCAATAATATGAAAATATGACGTCGTTAAGATGTGACATATGTATGTCAGTTTTACGACATTTGGACGTCATCTTATGACGTCTGCTTCGTTAGAAAAATGACCAAAAAATGCTGTCAATTATACGATATCTTGCTACTTAAGGGCCCAAGTAACAAAGACAAGTCATTTTGACATCAAATTTTGGTCATATTGATACGATCAATGACGACCTATAATCAAAATCCCAGACAGCAAGGTGACGTTCACTGGACGTCAATAATTCGTCATTTAAGGTCGCGGACGTCATGTTACCAAATTAAGACGTAATAGTAACGTCATTTTTTGACCTATTAATTACGTCAGTCATTTATCCATCCTACAACGTATTTCCGACGTCATATGCTTGACTAATTAATAACGTCAATTAATTGATATTTTATAATTATTTTATAAATATTGCGTGCTGTCCAGAGTATAATTTAGCTTTATTAAAAGAACAGAGCAAAAATTTTTATAAGTTATTCCACATGTTATTTCGCATATGTAAAAATCAGGAAAAAAACTGTAAATTTATATTTATTTATAAAAATATTAATTAACTACAAGTTTCATGTTTCTAACATCTATTAAACTGATCTATAACAAATATATATGTATTCATGAGCATCAAGTGTTTAGGGATCATCATGAAGTGCTAGGTTGCGTACGATCTTCGAAGTCAAGCAACGTCGACGGCGGTTCAGAATTGGATAGGTGACCGCGGAAGTTAAGCAATCCCAGATGTGACCATGGTGTGGTGGGTAACGATGCTTGTTGAGAAACAACGTAAATTTTTTTTTTTTTTAGATTATAATTATGTTATTTCAATATTTTCACAATGCAAGTACTGCATATGTAGAACATATACCCGAAATATTTTCTAAAACGTCAAAATAACGGCAACTTTTACTACCTGGGATAGTCATAAAAATGACGTTAAAATGTCGTCTTTATTGTGACGTCAACAGTCTGTGACATTAGACCGTCATTTTAACGTCATTAAGACGTCAATTAGTGATACAATAATAGTCAGGGAATGACCAAAATTCGACGTCAAAATGACTTATGTTTGCTACCTGGGAATAAGCTTAGGCATTTGTGAACATAACGCCATCGAAATATTAGTCGATTTGTGTCTGCATCATAAAGTTATTCTCGATTGAGAATATCAGCTTACAAGTCAAATTTTCGACATTTGCGGGAGGTTTTAATTTTTTGCTTCAATATGCAGAAATCTTCGGCTGAGGCTCATCGAATGCTCTTAAATACGTATGGTGAGGCCGCTATTAATGAAAAAACATGCCGAGAGTGGTTTCAACGCTTCAAGAACGGTGATTTTGACGTCGAAGACCAGCATGGCAGTAGAAGAGAGAAGGTTTTCAAAGATGCAGAATTGGAGGCATTACTTGATCAAGACTCGTGTCAAACGCAAGAAGAATTGACAAGATCATTGGGAGTGACTCAACAAGCCATTTCAAAACGCCTGAAAGTCATGAAATAATTCAGAAGCAAGGAAATTGGATGCCGTACGAGTTGAAGCCGAGATATGTCGAACGGCGTTTGTTTGCTTGTGAACAGCTGCTTGCAAGCCCAAGACGGAAGGGATTTCTACATCGTATTGTAACTGGGGACAAAAAATGGGTTCATTACAATAACCCTAATCGCAGAAAATCATAAGAACTTTCCGGCCATGCTTTCACGTCGACGGCCAAGTCGAATACCCAAATAGCACACGATATTCTATAGATATCCATTCTTGATCCATAAAATATAAAGTATATACAGGACATTATACATATATAAAATGAATATTTATGTATGGATATAAATGTATGTACGTCATATGTACATAATATAAATATACTTCGATGGATTAATTACTTATACATCCCCATGCATATTGTATGTATATTGTATTTATATATATGCAGGTACGTTTTGAAATATACATAGATGTACTTTCATGTACATCAGACAAACATATTTTTATGGATCAGTTTAGGATGTTTTTCGATGCATGTTGAATGTTTATTGTATGTATATATGCATGTCGAAATAAACATAAATGTACATCGGATAAATATACTTTCGTGGATCTGTCTAGGACATTTTCCGATGTATGTCAAACACCTATTGTATGTATATACATGTATGTATGTGTCGAAATGAACATAAATGTATTTTCACGTACACTGGATGAATATACTTTCATGGATCCATCTAGGATATTTTCTGATGCACTTTGAATGTACATTGCATATACACGCAAAAAAAAACGAAACAAAATTTTTGACCGATTTTTAGGCAATATTCAAAGTGATGCAACTTTACGAAAAATCATCCAAATTACATGTACTTTTTTTTAAATTAAAGGGCAAAGGCTCTACTTTGAGAATCTCTACGCGAAAGTTTGATTTGTTAAGTGCGAACCTTTTGTATCGCATGAAAACCAAACATGTGTTTTTTAATTGAAAAAAGTAAAAGTTTGTTATCATTTTGCACAAGTTTCTCGTTAAAATCTTGCTAATATTAATTTAGATTCTAAAAGTTCATTCTTTTCTAAGCAATTTCAAAAAAAAAAAAAACATGTCGATACGATGTTTTTTGTTGATTGCACACGAGTTTGAAATTTGCACTGCATTTTAGGGTATTTCAGCAAGTAAATACGGTATTTTTTGAATATCATGAATTTTGAGTATCAATATGATATTGCACATTGATTTTATTCGTGTTGAACTCAATCATACCGCTGTCATCAAAGTGACCCGATCTGCACCACGTGGAGAATGATGATCGGATTTTGTACATCATGTGGCTCTGAAATTTATCGGTGGAAATTTGTACTTACTGATCTAAATATAACGGATAGCTGACGCACCAATTTTACTGAAGTCAACAGAAGATCACATTTATCTATACTCATAAACCCAAGCATACACATAAACATACATATACACATACTCATACATAAAAAGTAAAAGTTCAAATTTTATTTTAAAAAATCAGCCTTTTCAGGGCTACATGATGTACAAAATCCGATCGTCATTTTCCACGTGGTGCAGATCGGGCCACTTTGATGACGGCGGTATGATTGAGTTAAATACGAATAAAATTAATGTGCAATATCATATTGATACTCAAAATTCATGATATTCAAAAAATACCGTATTTATTCGCTAAAATGCAGTGCAAATTTCAAACTAGCGTGCAATCAACAAAAAACATTGTATCGACATGTTTTTTTTTAATTGCTTAGAAAAGAATAAACTTTCAGAATCTGAATTAATATTAGCAAGATTTTAACGAGAAACTTGTGCAAAATGATAACAAACTTTTACTTTTTTCAATTAAAAAACACATGTTTGGTTTTCATGCGATACAAAAGGTTCGCACTTAACAAATCAAACTTTCGCGTAGGGATTCTCAAAGTAGAGTCTTTGCCCTTTAATTTAAAAAAAAGTACATGTAATTTGGATAATTTTTCGCAAAGTTGCATCACTTTTAATATTGCCTAAAAATTGGTCAAAAATTTTGTTTCGTTTTTTTTTTGCGCCAGTGTATATACTTATTGAAATGTATACAAATGTACTTTCTGTGTACATTGGATGAATATACTTTCGTGGATCAGTCATTTATTTTTCTGCCGGTGAAGGGTTTGGAAACTTGGCGCTGCAAAAAACCCCATTTGAAGTCTGAACATATATGATCTATATAGTTAACCATCTAATTAACCATTTGAACGCTTCAAAGTATTAGTGCTAAATAGATTGCAATTTCCATCAAATTATTAAGGTTGTGGAAAAAGATAAATTTAACAATGAAATTAATAAGTAAATAAATTAGTGCTATTTATTTTTAATGTTTTGCAAAATTTAATTATATTTATAAAAAATAATATAATTGCGTCAGTTTATAACACATAGGTATATGTAGACAATAACAAGTACCCATGTCGATGAATCAAATTGGCGTAGCAGATAGAGTACAAGGTTCGTCATCCTAAGGTCCCGAGTTCAAAACCAGCGCAAGTAAGAATAAAATAAAATAATTTAAATTTAATTAATTAATAAAAATTTGTCTTAAATTTAATATGTACTGTTGACAAAAATAATTATTAAAAAAATAAAAAATTTTTTTTTTTTATCTCTAGTTGCAGTTTAAAGATATCCGATTTAAGAAATCTTTTAGATATCAGTTTCATGATATCTTTATTCTCAAAAAACGGCGCATTGCTTAACATTCTGACATCATTATGTTATCTTTTAGAAGTCTCTTTATGTTACCATTTTCAGAAACAGGATATCTTTCAGAGATCTTTTTGACAACATATTGTTCACTGGATATATATGATATACATGGAACGTGTAGCTGTATGTTTTATGGATAAACAATGGATCTCATATGGAGTGCATTTGCTGATACAATGGATATATTATGAATGCTAATTTAAGTACATGTGGATATCCAATGGACATTCAGTATCCATGAACATATATATAGTGTATATACATTGTATATTTTTGTGCTATTTGGGTATTCACGGCTCTAAGGTGTCATGCTCTGTATTTGGTGGGACCAGCTCAGCGTAGTGTATTATGAGCTACTAAAACCGACTGAAACAATCACAGGCGATCGATATTGAAAGCAATTGATGCGTTTGAGCCGAGCACTGAAAGACAAACGGCCACAATACAACGATAGACACGATAAAGTGATTTTACAACATGACAATGCTCAACCCCATGTCGCAAAGCTCGTTAAATGACATATGATTTGGCTGACCAGCACTTCCGTATGAAAAAAAATTGGATTGATTTGTGGATCGTCTCAAGAGATGACCAGTTTTTTCGACGCGGGATTCGTATGCTACCAAAAGGATGGGGGAAAGTAGTAACCAGCGATGGACAATACTTTAAATCGTAAATGTATAATTTGTTTTTCACAATAAAGCCTTGAATTTCGAAAAAAAACAAAACGGCGGAAGCAAAGTTGTACACCTAATAAAAGGAAGAATCAGACAAAAAACTGCTCTATCAATTAAATTGTAAATTGTCCCAATTTTATACCACATAGGCTATAGGATGGTAAGAAAAAAAAATAATTATCTGTCTGAGAATGTATCTTTGTGGAACCAATCAATTGCAATCCTATTGTCCTCAACCCTCAACAGAAAATCCAAAAAAACAAACTGCTGTTTCGAGTTCTATAGTAAACTGGAATCTACTATGGAAGCTGTTAAACGTTTTAACGATATCATTGCTCTTCGCCCTCGGTACAGAAAGTACAATGTTATCGACATATCAATATTAAAACGGAATTTCGAGGTTTAACGCTTCCAACGTTTTTTCTTCAAGATCTTGTAATACTAGGTCAGCTACGATAGGAGAAAGAGGCGATCCCATCGGGGTTTCAAATGTTTGCTTGTAAATGATATTGTTAAAAGTGAAAAAAGTTGATGACAGAATGAATTTTATGGCGATTATGAAACTATTTAATGGGATAGGTGTATTACTACATATGTTCCCATCTATTAACAATACTCTGTATTGTAAGATCCTGAGGGATCTTTGTGAATAAAGAAATTACATCTAGCGATAATAATAAGTGTCGAAGGAATCGTTATGCCCGAGAGAGCGTTGTACACAACACTGAAGCTATCTTTCGCTTTTCTGTTGTCAAGCAGTAGGTTATCTTTGATAATCTTATGTATACAGGGAGTCCCAGAAGGAATTATTCTTATTTTACAAAGTAAAAGAGAGTAAAATTTTAAACTAAAAGTTTCTTTACCAATTTTGGCTTAGATTATTATTTACTGAATTATTAATAAATGAAGTTGATCAATCAGACGGCACGCGGCCGGTGTATGCAGAAGCGTAGCGTGCCATGTGGCTTCCCGGGCTCTACGCGCTTATCACATTCCCTTACTTAAAACTTTAGTTTTATTTTTGATATTAATGAATAACTAAATAAATAAATAAATTTAAATTAATAAATAAATAGATAAATAAATAACTAAATAAACTAATAAGTAAATAAATAAAAATAAATACAGTTAGAAATTATTTTAATTCCTTATTATTTTTTATTTTTAGTTGTTAATTATTTATTTGTGTACTTGTATTTATTTAATTATTTAAAATATTTATTTGATTCAATTACTTAATTCTCATAGTTGACTTAGCAGCGATAGACAAAATTAATTACGGAGAGTATGTTAAATAAAGGTATAAAAAAGATTTTTGATAAAAAGTATTAAAATACATTGTTAGTAAACAATTTATTTAAACAATTTTTTAAGAATTATTTTAGCATGTGTCAATTATTAGAGTGATTTTTTTGTAGCGAAGGAACTATCAATTTTTACTTAAAACTGTTTTAAAAAAAATCTTTAGACAATTTTTTAAATAATTTCTTAATATCGACATGCATCATGCGTTCTTTATGCAATTTTTCCCATAAAATTCGGTGCTATTATGTTAAGTTCAAGTAATAATAATAATTTATGTATCTACCATTCTTTATTTTTTTCTTATTATTAAAAAATGTTTTTAAAAGAGGAGAGAAAGGAGTAAGAGGAATTAAAATTTTTTTATTTAAAAGTAAAACGTTTTTATATAAATTGCGGCTAAAATTTGTTCCACGTTTTAGGTTTTTGTGGTCCTAAAAAGAGCCGATTGTTATTTATTAAGTGACTCTGAAAAGAGCTGATTTATTTAGGTAAAACGTGGAACAAATCTTAGCCACAATTTAAGTAAAAATGTTTTACTTTTAAATAAAAAAAGTTTTAATTTTTTTTCTCCTTCCTCTCTTTTTTTAAAAATGTTCAAATAATAAGAAAAGAATGGTAGATATACGAATTATTTTTATTATTTGAATTTAAAATAATAGCACCGAATTCTATGGAAAAAATTGTATAAAGAACGCATGATGCATGTCAATATTAAGAAATTATTTAAAAAATTGTTTAAATATTTTTTTACAAACTGTTTTTAAGTAAAAATTGATAGCTTCTTAACTACAAAAAAATCACTATAATTATTGACACATGCTAAAATAATTCTTTAAAAAATTGTTTAAACAAATTGTTTACTAACAATTTATTTTAATAGTTTTTATCAACAATCTTTTTTATACCTTTGTATAACACCCTCTGTAGTTAATTTTGTCTATTGCTGCTAAGTCAACTATGAGAATTAAGTAATTGAATCAAATAAAGTTTTTAAATAATTAAATAAATACGAGTACACAAATAAATAATTAACAACTAAAGATAAAAAATAATAGGAAATTAAAATAATTTCTAATTGTATTTATTTTTATTTATTTACTTATTAGTTTATTTAGTTATTCATTTCTCTATTTATTTATTAATTAAAATTTATTTATTTTTTTAGTTTGTTGTACCCCTCGTTGTGAGTACGATTAGGGATCGCTGCCAGAGATCTCGCGAGGAATGTATTTCGTCACTTACACCGTTATTTGTATTGAACACTTTTATTCTTGTATTCAGTTACAGTGAATAGATCGCGACCCCGCAAGGCAGAGTGTCGCGTCTATAAGCTCGTTGTCCATGACCCCGCAAAGCAGAGCGTCGTGGTTGTGTATTTACAATAAGTTATCTCGGCGATACACGACCCCGCAAAGCAGAGTGTCGTGTGTAATCTTAGTTTGTCTACTTCGGATTGACCCGTTCCTCACCTTCTTTCGCCGGTTTATATATCCGATAATTCGGTAGTTGGATCGAAAGAAGGGGAGGATTGCGTGAGGGTGTAAATCGGTCAGTATTCCAAATTATTGCTTAGACAGCAAGTGCTGTCTAAGGAGCATTGCGCTAATTGTCGAGCGGATTGCGCGAAACCTCGCGCGATGCGCTCGATGCTGACTGCTGCAGCTGACCGACTTACGTCATCGTGCTACTGACACCTTATTTATCGTTATGAGTGTGTCACTCATAACATCCCTCCCCCCTGATAAAAAGAAAATGAGGGTACTGAATTTTCGCTTTTTTGCTTATAGTTATATCGCGTCGTCAGATTGTTTACAATTTTCGTTTTTCGACACTTATAAACTACAATTACAATAATAATTATAATAATTACATTACGAGGTGTCGGATGTCGTATATACAACCTTTCGCAAAAAAATTTTCTTTTGACTTAAATGGCACAATTTATGCGCAAAATGGAATGTTTAATTGTGTGTGCCCTATTATAAAATTTGTTTCTGTCTTCTTCTGAAGTGTTCTCCTCGTTTCGGTTTTACCTTCTTTCTTTTTCATTATGCTTCTATAAACGGTTTTAGTTTATTTGTGTACACGCGTTAACGTCCTGCCCTTTTTTATTGTATAATTTGCGTCTGAGTGTTTCTCAGTGATTACGTAGGGTCCATTTCGCGTCTAGTTTTTGGATCTCCCGCGGCGGAGAGTCTCATCATACAGGAGTACTTTATCTCCTATCTTGTATCTTATTTCTTTAGTAGTTTTATCGTAGTATTTCTTGGCCTTTTGCTTTTCTTCTTTAATTTTTTCCCTCGCGATCTGGTTCGTTGCCCTTATTTTTTCTCGCAGTTCTTGTGCGTAATCCTCGTAGTTATACGTAGGATTCGGGGGTCTGCTCAGGGCTGTCGGTAGTTCGGCTTGTCTTCCAAAAACTAGCTCGAACGGAGTGAATCCAGTCGCCGTGTGGGGGGTAGTATTATACGTATGCATAGCATACGGGATCCATTCGTCCCAGTCCGTCTGCTCTTTATTTATAAAATGTCGCAGATATTCCGTTAATGTTCGGTGCGATCTCTTAAGGGTGCCGTTGCTCTCAGGATGGTAAGCAGTGGTTTGAATTTTGTCTATCTTCAGTAGCTTACACGCGTTTTTGAAGATTTCGCTTGTAAAATTTGTCCCTTGATCTGTCAGGATACATTCGGGTGTACCGTATTCTAGGACAATCTTGGTTACAAATTCCTTGCTTACCGTGTTTGCCTCTTGATTTGGAATCGGCATCGCCTTGCTGAATTTTGTCAGGTGATCTTGGAACGTTAGCAGGTATTTATTTCCATTTGCTGTCTCCGTCAGTGGTCCCACGATGTCCAGAGCGCATTTTTCGAATGGTCGGCTGGGGGTATCCGTAATTACTAACGATATCTTATTTCTTTTGGGTAATTTGTTTTTCTGGCAGAGTTCGCATTTTTTAATATGCTTTTCTACATCTGCCGTTATTCCGGGCCAGTTATATTTTAACCGTATTCTTTTTAGAGTTCTTTCGACCCCTTGATGTCCTCCGGTAGGTGCATCATGGTATTCGTGTAGTATTTGCCGCTTTTCTTCTTCCGTGTAGCTTTGCACGGTCTCATTATTTTCGTTTTCTTCGTTTCTTGTGTATATTTGATTGTGCTCTCCGTCTTTGTCTAACGCGAGCATTTTATCAGCCGTCTCCGTAATGTGAACCTCTGGTTTCACGTTGCGGCTCAACGCATCGGCGTTTGCGTTCGCGCGTCCGGCCTTAAGTACGATTTCGTAATCGTATTCTTCCAATTTTAAACGCCACCGGATTAATCTCGATTCAGGGTCGTTTACACTGAATAGCCATACAAGGGGCTTGTGGTCAGTGATAATTTTAAAGTTAGTGCCGTATATGTACGGTCTAAAATGCTTGACGACCCATACTATAGCCAGTAATTCTTTTTCTGTTGTGCTATAGTTTTGTTCTGCACGGTTTAGCACTTGACTCGCATATGCTATGGGGCGGTCTTTGCCTATCGGTCCTTGCGATAGTACGGCTCCCACTGCATAGTCGGAGGCATCCGTTGTTACGTTGAATTCTTTTGAGAAATCAGGATACTGAAGTACCGGTGCGGCCATTAGCTTCTCTTTTAGTATGTCGAAAGCAATCTGTTGCTCCATGGACCATACGAATTTTTCTGACTTCTTTGTCAGCTTAGTTAGCGGCTTAGCTATCCTCGAAAATTCGTTGATGAACTTTCGGTAATATCCGGCGAGGCCTATGAAAGACTGCACGTCCTTCACCTTCTGAGGTGCCGGGAAATCTTTTATTGCCTGTAAATTGGCGGGATCAGGGGAGATTCCCTCTTCTGAGATTATGTGTCCCAGGTAATTTACTTCTTTCCGCAGGAACTCACATTTGTCCGGCTGCAGTTTTAAATTGGCTTTTCGTAAGCGCTGTAGTACTTGCTTTAGACGTTTATTATGGTCTTCCAGACTTGAGCCATAAATAACTATATCGTCTAAGTATACAAGGCATTTTAGCCCTTGCATTCCCGTGAGTACTGAGTTCATCAGCCTCTGGAATGTTGCAGGTGCATTTTTTAAACCAAATGGCATTCGATTAAATTCGTAATGTCCATATGGAGTGGAGAACGCTGTCTTTTGCTTATCACGTTCTGCCATGGGTATTTGGTGATACCCTGATGCTAAATCTAGCGTAGTAAAATACTTGGCGTTTCCTAGTTGGTCCAAAATTTCTTCGATATTGGGCAATGGAAACGAGTCGCCGATCGTTAGATCGTTTAATAATTTTCGGAAGTCGATGACTATCCGTAATCGCGGTTTTCCGCTTAAGTCAGCCTTTTTTGGAACCACTAATAAGGGTGCATTCCACTGACTTGTACTTGTTCTGATTATTCCATTCGTGAGCATCTGCTTTATTTGATTATTTACTTCTTCCTTGTGCTTGGTTGGGAGACGATACGACCGTACGTTTACCGGTGCCGTGTCAGCGCGCGTGTGGATCTCGTGTTGCACGGCGGCCGTGCAAGACAGGGGTTCTCCGCTCAGATGGAAGACGTTTTGATAATCAAAGCGCAGGAGGGCCTGCCGTTCCTCTGAGTTGAGGTGTTGCGTCCGTAACAATTGTCAAATCCGCTCCTTCCGAGGGAGGTGAGATTTGTTTTTCGGTTCAGCGACCACGATGTAAACTTCGTGAGGATTTTTCTCGCTTAAATCCTCTACAGTAATAACCGGTGTGTTGATCCGTATTGTCTTATCAGTGGTATTGATTACACTGATCGGACATGAAAAATTTTTTGGTTTTACAAGGCATCTGCCAATGTAAACTCCTGGAGCTGGTTCTTGGGCCCGTACGACTCCAGTTTTGTTTCGATTAATCACGGCCCTTACAATCGTTTCGCTGCGAGGTTTTAACACGGTTTGTTGATATGATTTGAATGTCAGAGTTACGTCTCTTATCGTTAACTTTTTTTGGTTATAATCGCACGTTACTTGTTGCTTTCGTAGGAAATCTAATCCTAGGATGCCATCATATTCTAGCGGAAAATCATCCTTTACTACGTACATCGGATGCTTTATCTTATGCTTGCCTAGCTCTATTGTCGCCTGTATTTTTCCTATGGTGTAGACCTTGTGGCCTGTTATCCCGACGAGGGCTATTCCTTCGTGGCGTATTTTGGTTTCGCCTTTTAAATTTTTTTAAACACGTCGATTTTTCCTAATTTGGTCTCTCGTATTGGAAGCGTGACTAAGTCAAGTCCGCTGTCTGTGTGTGCGTCTCGCTTTACATGCGTAACTTGATACGCTGCAACTGTGTGCGCCGAACTCAAGTCATCGCTTGAGCTCTCATCGCTGTTGCTGCTCGCTGATTCCGAGCATTTTGACTTTTTAATTTCTTTATTCTTATTTTTGCTATTTTTAGCTTCAGCCTTTTTATCGTCTTTGGCTCTTTCTTTGGGCCAAGGGTCACCTTCTTTTTTAGGGTGCCCGTATAATTTCCAGCATTTGTTCCGGGCATGTCCGGATTTTTTGCAGTAATCGCAGTATGCGTTTAATGTATTTACGCGAGAGCGTCCTTTCGGTCTCGGTAATTTAAACTGTTTGGCATGTTTCGACTGTTTCGACATTCTCGTTCATTGTGGCCAGTTTTCCCGCACTTTTCGCATCGGGGAGTTGGTTTATGATTATTCTGTTGAGATTTAGTTTGGATCTCTTTCTGATGTCCATTGGTTCGTGGATTAGGTCTCTTGACCTTTCCTTCTGCGCTCGCTTTTGCGATTGTTTCATAATGTTGAGTTGCCCAATCCCTCGAAGTCTTATTAATCTCAGGGATTATATTTCGTGCTTCTTTTAAGCTTGAATATTGGTTGTGAGATCCGTGCTGGTGCCGTAAATCTCTGAGCGATCGCCCATGTAAAGGATCTCGCGCGTGGCTAGTAAGGCGTCGCGTATTCCTGGCCATTTCCTTCGGCAGAGAGTGGACTTCGTTTCGATTTCCAAGTTGAGAACGAAGTCTGCGAATTTCAATTAATAGCTCATGGAGCATGTTCTCCATGGAGTATATCGGTCGCCTATTTATTTGTGGCGTTGCCGGTGTATTTCCACTTTGCTCGTGTGAGTCTTGAAGCTCTTGTGCTTCTTCTTCGGGTTTTTCCCGGATTACGCGGGGTGACGCATGTGGCGGAGAGCGTGTCGACCGTTCCGCTACGTCTGTCCCCGTTGGTGAACGTGTGTCCATATTGTCAATGTTTTGCTCGGTGGACATTTACGTTTGGTTATAAGCGTGCGTGCTGAGTTCGCGTTACGGCTTATTTTGTAATATCGCGTATGTCGCGTTGCGCTAGTGCGTTTGCATTTGTATGCCTTTGAATTACAGCAGCTATCCTAGCTATTTCTGTTACGGTAATTGCAGTTACCGGGAGTCAACCGATATTTTGCTCTATTCGTGTTACAATTTTATGTTGTCCTACGCTTGTTTCGCGTTACAATTTAAGGTTTGTCGGACTTACATAAGTACGATGAGCTGCATGGTGCGGCGATCAGCTGAGCCTTGTCGCGGTAGGTCTCGGCGTCGTCGCGAGTTTCACTCTTATCGCTGACGCGCTATGTATGCTCCGGCGTGGCTGGCTTCCTGACCTGTACAGCTGATTGCTCGGTGACGCTTGGTTCCTTGGATCTTCCTTTTGGCAGTGCAAATCCCACCGCTGCCACCACTGTTGTACCTCTCGTTGTGAGTACGATTAGGGATCGCTGCCAGAGATCTCACAAGGAAGGTATTTCGTCACTTACACCGTTATTTGTATTGAACACTTTTATTCTTGTATTCAGTTACAGTGAATAGATCGCGACCCCGCAAGGCAGAGTGTCGCGTCTATAAGCTCGTTGTCCACGTCCCCGCAAAGCAGAGTGTCGTGTGTAGTCTTAGTTTGTCTACTTCGGATTGACCCGTTCCTCACCTTCTTTCGTCGGTTTATATATCCGATAATTCGGTAGTTGGATCGAAAGAAGGGGAGGATTGCGTAAGGGCGTAAATCGGTCAGTATTCCAAATTATTGCTTAGACAGCAAGTGCTGTCTAAGGAGCATTGCGCTAATTGTCGAGCGGATTGCGCGAAACCTCGCGCGATGCGCTCGATGCTGACTGCTGCAGCTGACCGACTTATCGTGCTACTGACACCTTATTTATCGTTATGAGTGTGTCACTCATAACAAGTTATTCATTAATATCAAAAATAAAACTAAAGTTTTAAGTAAGGGAATGTGTGATAAGCGCGTGAAGAGCCCGTGGAGCCACATAGCACGCTACGCTTCTGCATACACCGGCTGCGCGCCGTCTGATTGATCAACTTTATTTATTAATAATTCAGTAAATAATAATCTAAGCCAAAATTGGTAAAGAAACTTTTAGTTTAAAATTTTACTCTCATTCTGTAAAATAAGAATTATTCATTCTGGGATACCCTGTATATTTGCTAAGAGATGTATAGCCCTGTTAATTGAGAAAACCATAATTCTTAAAGTATATTTAGCTTATAGATTTTGGGAAGGCCGTATGTTTTTTTCACTCGACAAATTCAAGTCGTTACTATGAAGAGCCCAATATGTTTCTTTGAGAATCCAATCTTTGTTTAACCAATCTTTTAGCATTTTGTTTAAATTTTTTTTTAATATTGTGAATCGGGTTTATATTGACTACGGTGTATGTAGGAGATAATGTTTTAAATGTTTATTAAGAAAATAAGAGTAAACCTCATAAACTCGAACAGCGCTTTAACCAACTTTCAATTCACGAATCGTTGCTCGAAGCTAACAGAATTCTTAATTAATTTTCTATTTTTGCGACTTAACTCTCTGGGAATATCCGCTTGTCTCGCTCGAAAATTCTCTTGCACACTTCATTTTTAAAAACAAACGAAAATACTCGCACACCACTCGCTGCCGAATTCTCGACACGCTCGCATACTCGTACACATTATACTTCCTACAGTGTATGTGTTATTGTCACTTAGCATTGTTCCCATTTTTTAAATGTATTGTTGTTTATCAAGAATTACTGTCACATTTCCTTTATCTGCTCTAATAAAAATGACATTTTGGTTCGCTCTGCAGAAATCTATAGTTTTTCTTTGTAAATCTATGATCTCCTTATCTATATTATTATAGCTGGGAGAAATAGTTAAAAAACCATAGTTGTGGGATAACTGCATGCTTGTCTAATCCTTGTTATTGTTTCTATATCTATTTCTCTGCTATAATTTTTCAAATCTTTAATGAATTCATGAGTGGTGGCTTTTTTATTGAAATGTGAATGAAGGCAAAAGTTATTGCCTAATTGTAGTAAGTTGGAAACTGTTTGTGGAATGTGGGTATTTGATAGATTTATAAATCTATCAAATTAATCATTTTTTTATTAGTTTCCGATATAGAGTTGTTTTTCTTTTAGATGAATAAGGTTATTCTTCTTTTAGATGATATGTTTTAGATTTCTTCAAAATATCTTTTAGATAACGCCAGATATCTAAAAGATATCTCAAATTGTTGCATAAGACATCTTTCAAATCGCGAAAAGATATCTTTTTGTAAAAAATGCAAGATATCGCAAAAAATCGCAAGATGTCCTTTAGAAATCTAAAAGACATCTTTTTGTCTATATTGGTAGTTTGTATGAACATCTCTTTTCATAGTTGGCGCATTCTTTTTATATCATTACTTTTGTAGAGAAAATAATTTTTTTGTTTTTTTTAGGGGGGGGGGGAGATTATTTTATTAAATATGTGTTATCCATTATTATATGTGTTATCCGTTGTGACAACGTGAAATTCTGAGGATGTAACAACTGAGGGTTAATAATAACTTGCTTACTGTGTCGGTAATAAGAGTCGCAAATATAAATGAATATCAAAGATAAGAAATTGAAAAATGGCGATTTATTTAGGAAAGATCGTTATGTCTTGGAGCAGCTACGCTAGCGCAGACTATACGCGTCGCACGTCTTTGTGGTCCCGTAATTCTCACTCATTCGATTGCCCCTCGTCATACGGGTTACTTGGCGGGACTCTTGGCCGACATCGAGGATGCCGGGAGGCTCTTAGCTTTTGGAGCTGGAGATCGTCGTTGCGAATACGAAACATACCTCACGACTTTAGGTGTCACACTGCAGCAATGTAGAATGTTTTCAGAAAAGTAATACAAAATATAGTCCCTTTTACTTTTTATTATAATTATCAATTATATGCTATTTTTATTTGAAAAACACTTAGTTATAATTCTTTATTGTTAGATATATTTCGTCACCATCATCCATCGAATTGGAAAGGGCGACTATCGTTTTAGCGGCTCCTCCGTGCAGCTATACTGGCGTTCGAGACGTTGTCGATCTTGCCATTGCTCGCGGTGGTGACACCAATTTATTGGAATTGTTAACTAGTGATACTGCGGATGGAATAAAACAATCCCATTCTCTTCTAACTGAACAATTTTCTACGCTCAAATACGCGCTAACCAGACCAAATATACAGTTTTTGATATATGAAGTGCATACAATCTTGCCATCCGAAACTACGGAAATGATTCGACAGGTTGTTGAATACGTCAATCAATTAGCTACGGAGAAGTACATTTGCGAGCATTTTGTAAGTAAAATTTTATACTACTAGAACAATACAAGCGCACGCTACGCGCGCGCTATTTAGCTTTTTATCTTATGAAAAAAATAAAATTGCAATAATAATTATGTAGATAACGATTTATACAAATTATCTTTTGCTAACTTTGTGATAACAGTCTCTCACAAAGTTATTGCAGTAAGACTACCAATTAAGATTGCAGAAAATCGATGACACTTTGATTTTATCCCTTTCTTTTTTTTCAATGTTTTGAATAATAACATTATATATAAAATTAAAAAATACATTTTTAGAAATATATAATACTATATAATCATATCATTGTAATAATACTACGTTATTATCTTGCTTACTGGGTAATCTTTTCTTTCGGTCTTCTTTTCTTTCTCTTCCTTTTTCACTTTTTATCTCTCCTCGCTCAACCTTTCATTTTTATTTTATTTATTCTTTAACTTTAAACAAAGTGTCCTTCTTCCTCTTTTTTTTTATTTAACATTGACTGTTCTTTACTTCTTCTTCAGGTTTAAATGTCAATATCATTTTTTCTTCAGGTTTAAATAATAATATTAAAATACACACACATACACGCCATACAAACATACATAAATACATACATAGACATCATTATACAATATTATTTATTATTGTATCCTCTTTCTTGTATCGCTCACTTCATCTCTCTTTCTCTCTCGGGACTGTACCGATTGCGCACATAAGCGATTGGACACAGTAGTATTTCCCAATCGGGCACAATTCCGATTAGACACAGATCCGATTGGACACGGACTCGATTGAATACAGCCCGATTGCACACCGTCCCGATCGGACACATAACGTTTGAATTGGACACCAAATCAATTGCACACAGACCCGATTGCACACCGACCCGATTCCACACGGACCCGATTGCGCACCGACCCGTTTGCACACGGACCCGATTGCACACACCCGATTGCGCACTGACCCGCCGTTTGCACACGGACCCGATTGCACACAAACCCAATTGCACACGAACCCGATTGCACACGATACGATTCCGTATTGCAGATAATACATGGGTTAGCGACTTGGACAGAGTGGGTACGGAAGGGAAGACGAAGTCCCACTTGCACTCCCCCCGTGTGTGTGTGTGTATGCGCGCGCGCGTGCGTGCGTGTACAAAGCACCACATGGGTTTGCGACTATAAAATATTAATAAGAAGGAAAAATATTTATGATAAATATTTTGTAATTATGATAAATATTTTTATGTCTGAGTTTGCCAGGTATAAAAAATTATGATATATATTTATGAAAGTATTTAAAATAAATATTTATGCTATTATTACCAAAAAATATAAAAAATATTTCGAGTTCATATACCATAAATATTTTTCAGTACACTTAAAAAATATATTTTATATATTGTTCATAATAATTTTTGTATTATTTTTAAATTGTTTATGAAAATAATTATATAACCTTTAAAAAAAATTTTTTTTAAATAAATTGTAAAATATTTATAAAAATTTATGATAAATTTTCTGTGCTAAGTTGTTTTTGCATTATTCTTCCGCGATGCGGAATCATATCGTGTGCAATCGGGTCCGTGTGCAAACGGGTCGGTGCGCAATCAGGTCCGTGTGCAAACGAGTCGGTGCGCAATTGAGTGAGTCCCAGATGCGCACAGTAATAAACGGACACAGACCAAATGCGCACAGACCAAACAGACACAGTAACAAACGGACACAGTAACAAACGGACACAGTAACAAACGGACACAGTAACAAACGGATACAGTAACAAACGGACACAGTAACAAACGGACACAGTAACAAACGGACACAGTAACAAACGGACGTAACATCTGCAACCAATCTTTAACTAATGTACCTTTCCCTCTTCTTCCTTCTTGCCTCTTTCTCTTCCTCGAACCACCTCCTCATTCTCTCCTCTTGTTCCAGCCTCTCCTAATCCGTCTTCTTTGCTCTCAGTCGCCTTTCCTTCATCCTCTTACCCATCTTTTTGTACCGGCCTCTTACGTCCTTTTCCTCTCTTTAATCACTGCCACGCGACCTGGTCTTATATCCTTTTCTTCCCTCCCCTAACCTCGCTTCTAACCTAACCTAACTTCTGTTTTTCACCGCTTTTGTTCCTCTTATGACCTTTTTAGTCCGTATTCTTCGTGCTCTCCTTCTCTCTTCCATTTCTCTTGTTTCCTCTCTC
>NC_050468.1:693000-696717 GCF_013373865.1 Monomorium pharaonis | reverse complement strand
AAGTCATTCTTTTTAACTTTGTTATTAACTTTTAATAAAATATTTATAAACCATAACTATTTAACAATCTGCGAATGCATGCGTATTGCAACTGTAAATACAGTAGGATAGATGTCTTAATTACTGCCAGTGTCCTAATAACTGCCATTTTATTTATTGTACTTGATAAAAAATATATTTGTAAATAAACGTGTTAAACAAAAAATTTATTATTAAATTAATACTTTATTTTATAGAAAAACAAACAAATGATACATATTTGTTTAGACTTAATATTTAAAAATTAATGTTAATTCGGTTTTATATCAAAAGTGCGATTACGTAAGTAAGAGGCGATGCAAAAGTCATATTAAAGAAAGGGCACTAATTTTATTATATAACCTACATTGATCATGTAAAATAAATTAATAATGAGATATATAAGAATCATTTTAATGAAATAATGTATGAAATAGGTGATATTTTATCTTAAATTATTATAATTAATGCTAACAGCAATATATAGGGACAATATTTTTTGGTTTGTCCGTTAAACTGCGGTCAGTGTTCGGGATAAGAAACGTACGTGTTACAAGAACGTATAACTGACATCTACGAGACTCTATAAAAGGGACTGGCAGTTATCTGGTCACAGTGAAAGAGACTGGCATTTTGGGTGTCAGTAATACGAAAGCGGCTGTCAATCATGGGGATATCGCAGATTTCTGTATATTTTTACTTATTATTAATTGAGTATTTATATTTAATGCATAATAATTTTTTTTATGATAATAGAGTTATTAAGTAATATTATGATTAAAAGTGAAACATTTTTTTAGCTTCAGCAATGCCCAAAATGGTTTAATAAAGTTCGGCTATAAGCTTAAGGTGGCAGTAATTGGGACATCTACCCCAGTTAAATATTTTGTTTTGTTTCTATTATATTTTTTTATTACGCACTTTTAATTTAAGTATTAATTATAAATATTAATAATAAATATTTAAGCTAATTACTTAAATTAAAAGTGCGTAATAAAAAAATATATTACTACAAACAAAACAAAATATTTAACTACTGTTTACCGTTGCAATACGCATGCATTCGCAAATTGTTAAATAGTTATGTTTTATAAATATTTTATTAAAAGTTACATTTTATAAATATTTTATTAAAAGTTAAAAGTTAATAATAAAGTTAAAAGGTAATGACTTTTTACTTTATTAATATTAAATTTTCAATTTATAAAATTTAACTTTAATTAAATATTTTTGAAATATATAAATTTTAACTTATTAACTTTTTTCCAAGGTTTTGAAAATTTATAAATTTAATTTACAAATAAAATGTTGAATATATTTTAAAATCTAATCTAATTATAATTGTTTCAATAATCTAGTTTAAATAAATTATGGCTTTCTAATTTAACATAAATAATGTTTTTCAAAGTTAATTTTACCTTGAGTTAATTTAACCTAACTTTTAACTAAGTCAGTTTTTCGTTTATGCAATTTTTAATTTGAGAAAATTAATCTAATAAGAACTATTAATTTTAATTTGATTTGGTAAAAAAAAATATTTTAACTTACCCAACATTAATTTTGTAAAGTTATGGAAGTTTGTAAAATTATCGAAGAAACAAAGGTTTTCTTAATCTTCAATTCTTATGAAAATTAATAATAACTCATATAACAGCAAAGCGCGCTTTGCTTAAATAATTAAATAATTTATTTAATTAACCATAAAATATATTCAACATTTTATTTGTAAATTAAATTTACATGAAATAACAAAGAAATAATGCCATTTATGAGAAAACGTATTTTTTTAAATAATTGTTTCTTTTAAAATCTTTTCTTTTACACAAATAAATCTGTAAAACTTTGGAAAAAAATTAACAAGTTTATGTTTATGTGTTTCAAAAATATCTAGCTAAAATTAAGAATTAAAATTTAAAATTAAAAAAGTTAAAAGTGTTGTTTACAAAAATATAGGCACAAATATGTTGCCGTATTAAAAATAATTTTTTTTTTATTAAATGCAGTTAAAATGTGAAAATTGTTCTACAATCAATTAAATTGTTTTTATTTATTTTTAGAATTATAATCGTAATAGTCGCGAGAACCGGGGCGCTCGCGCGATAAACATATTTCGAAAAAAGCATTAGACGCCGGCGACCGCCTCGGAGCTCGGAGTCAGAACGTTATATTGGGAAAGAGGCAGAGGAGAAAGGGACGAACTCAGCCGCGAACGTAGCCGAGTGCGCGACGGCTCACGCCAATCGCAGCCGAGCGCGCGTGCCTCACGGATAGGATGAGTGCGATGTGTGCGTGAGCGTGTCCGGGCTTGAAATCGCATCACAGCTCTGGAGAGAAGTGAAATTTCTTGGGTGTGAATGGGTTATCTTACTTCTTACTTTCATTCCGCTCTTGCTATGAGTAAGATCAATCCAGTGTAAACGTTCCCTAAATACAGTTCACTTTGGAGTGAATCGGGATTGGACGGCTGGGTGTAAACTAGGTCATTGTCGAAAACAACATTATTTGAACGTGTTACAGTCTTTTATTCTGTTTAGAAAAAGTATTATCAATACACAATGATGCTCAGAAAGGTAAGGAGCAAAAAAAACATCTATTATTCAAGTTTGTTCGATTATTAAAATTATATTGTGCAGTTTTTTTAATACTCTATGTTATATTTACAATTAGATAATGATAGCTAATATACTATATATGATTTAAGTTAACTATTCAAGTGTTAAAACATCTATTGTAAAATAATTTTTTTAGATATTTCGTCCAAAAATGTTCCAAAAAATGGCACGATCCTTCTCAGCAGCTGCCGAATCTGCGCAAGGATATTCTTTTGGTTAGTATATTTGTAATATCTTAGTTAATATAAAATATAGGAAATCATGTTCTTAAAGAATAAATCAGAATAAATAAAAATCTTAAAGAAATCTAAAAGTTTGCACCAATGTAATATTTATAAAAGTATTACTATACTCTACACACACATATACACACATACACACACACACACACACACACACACACACACACACACACACACATATACACTTATATAAGTACAATTATAAATAAATGTTTAATTAATTTGAAAGATAAGATAAATTAAATATGTTAGCAAATAGAGAAAAGTATGTTTTATTATTTGTTTGTTGTTTTATTTTGTTTGTCTGGTGTTTTATAGATTGACAATATTTAATTTCTTAAATAAGATAAAACATTTATATATTACGTTTATATTTATTTAGCTTTTCCATAAAAATATTATTACATTTTATTTTAATTTGCATAAATACATTGAATATAAAGTATATATATATGTTATTTATTTATATACATATACTATTGTGAAATGTTATATATAGAAAATTTTACCTCATATTTGACTTAAAAAAATATTTCTAGTAGATATATTAAAAAATAAATATGTACATATCCATAAAGATATATAATTTAGTGTTTACACTATATTAACTACAGGACTATCGTGTTTCATGATATTTTAAATAATTTTTTTATATTAATAGTTAGATATTAAATATACATCTTGTAATTAATTTTATTTTTGTAAGAAACTTTGTGATAATATTGAACAAGCACATTTATATTATATTAAATAAATAAAAGCTATACGTACTTACAAATAATTTCATACCCATACAGCACATGTAGATGCTAATAATGTTCGAAGAATATTGCAGCAGTACATTG
>NC_050468.1:675500-688000 GCF_013373865.1 Monomorium pharaonis | reverse complement strand
GCAAATGCGGGAAGCTTGTGCGTGTTTTCGTCGTGACACGTTGGACCATTTTAAAAGGGCCGCGCTCCCATAACAAACGGCGCTAACCACGCCACGATCAGGAGTGCGTTAGTCAAGTGTAGAGTCCTATATAAGAAAGAAACGAAATCAGCTGCTATCTTGAGCTCATTTTGAGATTTGGCAACGCTGCGTTGTAGCACATGTTTATAGTGGAACTCCAATACATTGTCATGCATAACCTAACCTGTCTAATTGGAAATAAGATTTAGAAGTTACTCCGAATTGTTTTGAGATAACTTATACAGAAGAAAACCTCTTGTTGGGTAAGTTGAAAGTGAAATACTGTTGCTATTTAATTTAATTAATAATTCCTTATTTATTTTATTAAAGCAATAACAAAAAGAAAGGAACACGAAAGAAACACATAAATTAATAGCTTCTCAATGTTTGAAACACCGCTAATTTACGGACTCAACATGGCATCAACCAATCAGAAATTTCGACGTCGATTTCGCTTCTCTCTTATACAGGACTTTAATCAAGTGCATTGTTCATTTTGAAAACGTATTACGCATGGTGTAAGGAGACAAGGGCCGGTATTCATAGTCGAATCTTACTCAAGACCCATCTTAATCCACACAGTATACTTTATCCTAGGGATGTCCCTAGGAGGTCATTTTGGAATATCGCAATATCGTTGGATATCCGTGGACCATTTACGATATCCAAGGGATATCCAAAAGATCCACAAATGTCCACCGATTTGACATCCTGTGGATATCTCAAACGATATCCAGAGGATGTCCAAGAGATTTCTTAAGATATCGTAATATACCCTCCCAGTGAACACAGTAATATAGTACCCAAATAGCACAAAAATATACAATGTATATACACTATATATATGTTCATGGATACTGAATGTCCATTGGATATCCACATGTACTTAAATTAGCATTCATAATATATCCATTGTATCAGCAAATGCACTCCATATGAGATCCATTGTTTATCCATAAAACATACAGCTACACGTTCCATGTATATCATATATATCCAGTGAACAATATGTTGTCAAAAAGATCTCTGAAAGATATCCTGTTTCTGAAAATGGTAACATAAAGAGACTTCTAAAAGATAACATAATGATGTCAGAATGTTAAGCAATGCGCCGTTTTTTGAGAATAAAGATATCATGAAACTGATATCTAAAAGATTTCTTAAATCGGATATCTTTAAACTGCAACTAGAGATTAAAAAAAAATTTTTTTTATTTTTTTAATAATTATTTTTGTCAACAGTACATATTAAATTTAAGACAAATTTTTATTAATTAATTAAATTTAAAATATTTTTTTTATTCTTACTTGCGCTGGTTTTGAACTCGGGACCTTAGGATGACAAACCTTGTACTCTATCTGCTACGCCAATTTGATTCATCGACATGGGTACTTGTTATTGTCTACATATACCTATGTGTTATAAACTGACGCAATTATATTATTTTTTATAAAAGCAATTAAATTTTGCAAAACATTAAAAATAAATAGCACTAATTTATTTACTTATTAATTTCATTGTTAAATTTATCTTTTTCCACAACCTTAATAATTTGATGGAAATTGCAATCTATTTAGCACTAATACTTTGAAGCGTTCAAATGGTTAATTAGATGGTTAACTATATAGATCATATATGTTCAGACTTCAAATGGGGTTTTTTGCAGCGCCAAGTTTCCAAACCCTTCACCGGCAGAAAAATAAATGAGTGATCCACGAAAGTATATTCATCCAATGTACACAGAAAGTACATTTGTATACATTTCAATAAGTATATACACTGGCGCAAAAAAAAACGAAACAAAATTTTTGACCAATTTTTAGGCAATATTAAAAGTGATGCAACTTTGCGAAAAATTATCCAAATTACATGTACTTTTTTTTAAATTAAAGGGCAAAGACTCTACTTTGAGAATCCCTACGCGAAAGTTTGATTTGTTAAGTGCGAACCTTTTGTATCGCATGAAAACCAAACATGTGTTTTTTAATTGAAAAAAGTAAAAGTTTGTTATCATTTTGCACAAGTTTCTCGTTAAAATCTTGCTAATATTAATTCAGATTCTGAAAGTTTATTCTTTTCTAAGCAATTAAAAAAAACATGTCGATACAATGTTTTTTGTTGATTGCACGCTAGTTTGAAATTTGCACTGCATTTTAGCGAATAAATACGGTATTTTTTGAATATCATGAATTTTGAGTATCAATATGATATTGCACATTAATTTTATTCGTATTTAACTCAATCATACCGCCATCATCAAAGTGGCCCGATCTGCACCACGTGGAAAATGACGATCGGATTTTGTACATCATGTAGCCCTGAAAAGGCTGATTTTTTTAAATAAAATTTGAACTTTTACTTTTTATGTATGAGTATGTGTATATGTATGTTTATGTGTATGCTTGGGTTTATGAGTATAGATAAATGTGATCTTCTGTTGACTTCAGTAAAATTGGTGCGTCAGCTATCCGTTATATTTAGATCAGTAAGTACAAATTTCCACCGATAAATTTCAGAGCCACATGATGTACAAAATCCGATCATCATTCTCCACGTGGTGCAGATCGGGTCACTTTGATGACAGCGGTATGATTGAGTTCAACACAAATAAAATCAATGTGCATATCATATTAATACTCAAAATTCATGATATTCAAAAAATACCATATTTACTTGCTGAAATACCCTAAAATGCAGTGCAAATTTCAAACTCGTGTGCAATCAACAAAAAACATCGTATCGACATGTTTTTTTTTTTTAAATTGCTTAGAAAAGAATGAACTTTTAGAATCTAAATTAATATTAGCAAGATTTTAACGAGAAACTTGTGCAAAATGATAACAAACTTTTACTTTTTTCAATTAAAAAACACATGTTTGGTTTTCATGCGATACAAAAGGTTCGCACTTAACAAATCAAACTTTCGCGTAGAGATTCTCAAAGTAGAGCCTTTGCCCTTTAATTTAAAAAAAAGTACATGTAATTTGGATGATTTTTCGTAAAGTTGCATCACTTTGAATATTGCCTAAAAATCGGTCAAAAATTTTGTTTCGTTTTTTTTGCGTGTATATGCAATGTACATTCAAAGTGCATCAGAAAATATCCTAGATGGATCCATGAAAGTATATTCATCCAATGTACGTGAAAATACATTTATGTTCATTTCGACACATACATACATGTATATACATACAATAGGTGTTTGACATACATCGGAAAATGTCCTAGACAGATCCACGAAAGTATATTTATCCGATGTACATTTATGTTTATTTCGACATGCATATATACATACAATAAACATTCAACATGCATCGAAAAACATCCTAAACTGATCCATAAAAATATGTTTGTCCGATGTACATGAAAGTACATCTATGTATATTTCAAAACGTACCTGCATGTATATAAATACAATATACATACAATATGCATGGGGATGTATAAGTAATTAATCCATCGAAGTATATTTATATTATGTACATATGACGTACATACATTTATATCCATACATAAATATTCATTTTATATATGTATAATGTCCTGTATATACTTTATATTTTATGGATCAAGAATGGATATCTATAGAATATCGTGTGCTATTTGGGTAGCAGCGTAACAGCAATGTAATCGAATATAACAGGTTACGTTACTCTGAAGTTACACGTAACTTACATGTAAGTTACAATTTTCGACTCAGCAATATAACATGTTATAATTACATGTTATCTAACCGTCACACAACAGTTACAAAGAAAAATAAAATAAAATAAAAATTTCATTTTTTTTAAATTATTTTTATCAACAGCACATACTAAATTTAGGATAAATTTTTATTAATTAATTAAATTTAAATTATGTTATTTTTTATTTTATTCTTACTTGCCGCTGCTAGGTTTGAACCCGGAACCTTAGGATGACGAACCTTGTACTCTACCTGCTACGCCAATTTGACTCATCGATATGGGTACTTGTTATTGTCTACATATACCTATATGTTATAAACTGACGCAACTATATTATTTTTTATAAAAGCAATTAAATTTTGCAAAACATATTAAAAATAAACAGCATTAATTTATTTACTTATTAATTTCATTGTTAAATTTATCTAAAATTGTTTCATTCTTTAACTCTCGATAATCTTTCGTATCTCGGGGAATTTTTTATGTGAGTCGATTTCAACACATTTGTATTTTAGCAAAGGAATGAACAACTAGCAACTATAATAGAAAAAAACGCAGACTCCTAGTTACGCAACGACGTCAAAGGCGAAGGCTCGCGAACGCGGGAAGCTTGTGCGCGTTTTCGTCGTGACACGTTGGACCATTTTAAAAGGGCCGCGCTCCCATAACAAACGGCGCTAACCACGCCACGATCAGGGGCTCGATTCTTGAATTCATTCGCAAGAAAACGTATGCGCAAATACCCGTTCTAACAGAAAAGTTGCAAGTTTATTGGTTGAAAGCCATACGATAGCCAATAAATTTTCAACTTTTCTGTAAGAACAGAATTTGCAAATACGTTTCTCTTGCAAATGAATTCAAGAATCGGGGCCCAGTTTTACGGTTGCGTTATGTCCGCCAAGCCGTAGCCTTTTTCACGCGGTTTTATTCGGTGAGAAGTCGCGCGTGACGAGTTATGCAACATGCGCCGCGTAAGGGCGGCCCGCGCCCGACGATCGAACCCCGCGGCAGCTGACCTACTTCCCAAATAGCACTGGATGTTCCAAGGACGTCCATTTTAAGTCCAATTCAGGTCCACATGTCCATGGACATAAAATGGACATTTATAAGATGTCCATTATTTGAATTAAAATGTTCTATTCAGAACGTCTTATGCTGATTTATGTCCGCACTTGCATCTTACTTTTATATAATTTATCTTAATTTTTATTATTTAATCTAAAAAAAATATTGTAAATTATATATATATTATTTACATAGTTCTAATTAACATTAATTTATAAATAATAATAAATTACATTGTTTTTATTTTTCAAAAGGTTTATTTTAATTGTTCTACTTTTAGATATAATATGAAATAATATAAAATAATACTTATTATTTTTTTATTTATTATTAACACTCAATTATTGGTATTTTTTTAAATGTTTGTTATAATACATTATTGTTTCTTTTTCGTTTTTTATCGTTGTTTTTTTTCGTTTCTTTTTCTTTTTTATTATCGTTTCTTTTTCTTTCTTTTTCTTTTTTTGTTTTTTTTTCCCCGTTTCTTTTTCCGACCAAAAGAGGGACATAGCAATTGGTCTAGGTCAAGCGCTGTCTCTGTCTAACCAGTAGCATAATGGGCGCTAGACAAAAAAAGAAATTGATCCGGACCATGTCTCCTCTTTGTCTTTCTGCGGGACACTTTTCAAGAGCTTGTTACAGGAAATGCACAGTCCATGCTTTATGTCGATAATTTTTACAAAATGTGGATTAACCCACTATTGCAGCAAGCCCTTTAATTGAAAAAGGCCCAAAAGAAATAATCAAATCATAATAGGTTCAAAATTTGGTTTATTTCGGACTTTCTATGAATGTCCGAAATTGTGACAAACGTATATCCCATGGACGTCCATTAAAGGACTTTCTATGAACGTACAAAGTTGTGCCAAACGTATATCCTATGGACTCCATCGAATGTCCGACGGACCTTATTTGGACTCTTAATGGACGTCCAAATGTCCAGAAGCGGATATCCATTGGACATACAATGGATGTCCTTGTGCTATCTGGGTTAGAGCTCGACCTATCATCGTCGTACCAGGGGGTGTAAACTCTTACCTGGAATGGAGGGGGACGATTTTCAGCGCCGCTTATCCTTGGACTCGGAAGCCAGAAACTAAATTAGTCACGTGACGAAGGTCACGTGAGAATACGCATACATAACCACTCTACACATATCCCAGCAAACACAGAACATAGCAGCAACATTGCGGCAATATTATAATGTAGCAACAATGCATAAACATTGTAGCAACATCACAGCAATATTACAACATGTTCTGTGTTTGCTGAGATATCCATGCATATATAATATTTGTTGTAGTAAATGCTACAAAATATTTTAATTTTAAAATAAAATAAATTAATAAATATATATTAAATCAAATTTATTAATAATTAATGTTTATGTACATTAAAACATTTTGTTTTCTTAAAATTAAATATTAAATAAAAATAATAATGATTAGAGTGCAATGCAACAAATTTTTCCTGTCCCACTTATAAACAAACTGCGGACTGTCAGATATAAGTCTGTTTTTCATAAGTACACACACACACACACACACACACACACCTTTAATTGACCATTTACCTTTTTTTCGATATTAGAAGAAAAAATAGTGTGAACTAGTGTGGTATAGCTGAACAACAGGTTTTATATCTGGTGTGGTTAAAAAAATGTGATGCATAGCACAACACATCATGATGTACACCATTTACATACCACATTAATGTAGTAATGTAAGATATACATCTATACATCCACACATATAAACATTTTATATAAATATGTATATATATAAAACATAATACATCCCAGGTAGCAAGGTGACGTCTAATTGACGGCATTTTTTGGTCATTTTATGACGAACCAGACGTCATAATGTCGAGATAAAATGACGTCTAAATGTCGTAAAACTGACGTACATTTGTCTCATCTTAACGACGTCATATATTGACGTCAAAAATACGTCATTATTTTCATATTATTGACGTCATTTTCAAGAAGCTAGTATCGTACATTTGACGGTATTTTATTGTTATTTTTATGAAAAAACATAGGTTTTTAGGTTACATTTAATAAAGACGACATTTTAACGTCATTTTTATGACTATCCCAGGTAGTAAAAGCCGTTATTATGAAGTTTTAGAAAATATTTCGGGTACATGTCCTATATATGCAGTACTTGCATTATGAAAATATCGAAATAACATAATTATAATGTAAAAAAAAATCTACGTTGTTTCTCAACAAGCATCACGACCCACCACACCATAGTCACGTTTGGAATTGCCTAACTTCCGCGGTCACCCATCCAACTCTGAACCGCCGTCGACGTTGCTTGACTTCGAAGATCGTACGCTACTTAGCCCTTTGTGATGATCCATGAACACTTGATGATCATGAATACATATTTGTTATAGATCAGTTCAATAGATGCGAGAAACATGAAACTTGTAGTTAACTAATATTTTTATAAATAAATATAAATTTACAGTTTTTTTCCTGATTTCTACATATGCGAATAACATGTGCAATAACTTATAAAAATATGTTTTTGCTCTGTTCTTTTGATAAAGCTAAATTATACCCCAGACAGCACGCAATATTTATAAAATATTTATAAAATATTTATAATATTTATTAAAATATTATATAAATATTTATCCAAATATTTTATAAATATTTATCTAAATATTTTATAAATATTTTTGTGGTCTTAGATTTGACAAATCATAAAGATTTATCATAAATATTATAAAAATATTTATGAAATATTTATAAATATTTACAAAATATTACTTATACAAATCTTTATCTTTTATTTACCATAAATATTATATAAAATATTTAATCTATATTTTAATATGTTGAATAAAGATTTTTTTCTTCGTATATATAAAATATGTGTAAAATATTTATATAATATTTTGAAAAAATAAATATTAATAAATATTAATAAATATTTATCATAAATATTATGTGCTGCCTGGGATGATTCTAAAATATTGATAGTATTAATTATATAAAATATTATATTAATTTTAATAATGTTGTTTATTAACCATTCTTTAAATAATGATAGTTATAGGTAACAAGGTGTCGTCCACTAGACCTCAATAATTTGTCATTTGAGGTCAAATCGTCAATTATTACAAAGAATTATAGTTAACGTCAGTAATTAGTAACTAATAAAATCTTATTAATACGTCGTAAAATGATCAATTAACTGACGTTATTAATTAGTCAAGAATATGACGTCGGAAATACGTTGTAGGATGGATAAATGACTGGCGTAATTAATAGGTCAAAAAATGACGTTACTATTACGTCTTAATTTGGTAACATGACGTCTGCGACCTTAAATGACGAATTATTGACGTCGTATTAACGTCACCTTGCTACCTGGGATATCATAAAACTTCACACAATATACAAAAGTAAAACATATACATAATACATACTGTGTATACATATGTAATATTATTACAAAATTATTCAACTTTTCACACAATATTTAAATGCACACCGTATATAAAGCATAAATACTATACATATTACATAATCATATGATAAAATATAAACTAAGACTGCATTTTGATATTCACTGCCAGTACTAAAAATCTATAGCGTATGTGGCGTAAACTATCCCAGTGAACACATTTTATAGCGGCAATATAACATAGAAGTTACATGTAATTTAACATTGTTATTCTTGTGATATGTAGGTTCTATATGACATGGAAATAATCTGTTACGTAATATTTGTTATACGCAAGTGAATGATATAGCTGTTATATCGTTTTGGCGTTACAGTTATTCAACAAAAATTGTATAATCGTAACATAACACGTTCGTATCAATGTTATTACGAAACGATGCGTCGTAGTTGACTCAGAAATCAGACAACATTATAACATCCTGAATGACAGATCTATTTGATAATAAAAAAAATTATTATAAAGATAATGTTTTCAAAAATAACGGTACAATTACTGCGCACAAAAAATGCACAAAATCTAAATTCATCATGTGCTGAACAAAAACAGAATAATAAATGTATACTATTCAATTTTTCTTAGAATTATGATCTATATAGTTAACCATCTAATTAATCATTTGAACGCTTCAAAGATTAGTGCTAAATGGATCGTAATTTCCATCAAATTATTAAGGTTATGGAAAAAAATAAATTTAACAATGAAATTAATAAGTAAATAAATTAATGCTGTTTATTTTTAATATGTTTTGCAAAATTTAATTGCTTTTATAAAAAATAATATAGTTGCGTCAGTTTATAACATATAGGTATATGTAGACAATAACAAGTACCCATATCGATGAGTCAAATTGGCGTAGCAGGTAGAGTACAAGGTTCGTCATCCTAAGGTTCCGGGTTCAAACCTAGCAGCGGCAAGTAAGAATAAAATAAAAAATAACATAATTTAAATTTAATTAATTAATAAAAATTTATCCTAAATTTAGTATGTGCTGTTGATAAAAATAATTTAAAAAAAATGAAATTTTTATTTTATTTTATTTTTCTTTGTAACTGTTGTGTGACGGTTAGATAACATGTAATTATAACATGTTATATTGCTGAGTCGAAAATTGTAACTTACATGTAAGTTACGTGTAACTTCAGAGTAACGTAACCTGTTATATTCGATTACATTGCTGTTACGCTGCTACTATATTACTGTGTTCACTGGGAGGGTATATTACGATATCTTAAGAAATCTCTTGGACATCCTCTGGATATCGTTTGAGATATCCACAGGATGTCAAATCGGTGGACATTTGTGGATCTTTTGGATATCCCTTGGATATCGTAAATGGTCCACGGATATCCAACGATATTGCGATATTCCAAAATGACCTCCTAGGGACATCCCTAGGATAAAGTATACTGTGTGGATTAAGATGGGTCTTGAGTAAGATTCGACTATGAATACCGGCCCTTGTCTCCTTACACCATGCGTAATACGTTTTCAAAATGAACAATGCACTTGATTAAAGTCCTGTATAAGAGAGAAGCGAAATCGACGTCGAAATTTCTGATTGGTTGATGCCATGTTGAGTCCGTAAATTAGCGGTGTTTCAAACATTGAGAAGCTATTAATTTATGTGTTTCTTTCGTGTTCCTTTCTTTTTGTTATTGCTTTAATAAAATAAATAAGGAATTATTAATTAAATTAAATAGCAACAGTATTTCACTTTCAACTTACCCAACAAGAGGTTTTCTTCTGTATAAGTTATCTCAAAACAATTCGGAGTAACTTCTAAATCTTATTTCCAATTAGACAGGTTAGGTTATGCATGACAATGTATTGGAGTTCCACTATAAACATGTGCTACAACGCAGCGTTGCCAAATCTCAAAATGAGCTCAAGATAGCAGCTGATTTCGTTTCTTTCTTATATAGGACTCTACACTTGACTAACGCACTCCTGATCGTGGCGTGGTTAGCGCCGTTTGTTATGGGAGCGCGGCCCTTTTAAAATGGTCCAACGTGTCACGACGAAAACACGCACAAGCTTCCCGCATTTGCGAGCCTTCGCCTTTGACGTCGTTGCGCGACTAAGAGTCTGCGTTTTTTTCTATTATAGTTGCTAGTTGTTCATTCCTTTGCTAAAGTACAAATGTGTTGAAATCGACTCACATAAAAAATTCCCCGAGATACGAAAGATTATCGAGAGTTAAAGAATGAAACAATTTTATTTTAATCGCGATCCCTTTGAGGGTTTAACTTTTTAAATACACAATAAAGGCTCCGTCATAAATTAAATTCCATAAAAATGTAAACACGTAAAGAACTAAATATTGTATATCGGAGCAATTAAAATTGTAGCTAACACTGTATACAAATCTGCTTTTTCGTTAATACTTCGTTAGTTTTTATATTCACATAGTTCTTAAATAATTTCTATCGGTTTTCGGAATAAATTAAAAAGAATTATGATTTCATAAAATATTATTTTTTGTGTGAAATATTACAATCCTTTATTTACATTAAAAAATTTGCATAATTTGTGTAGTTGACATATATTTTTTAAATAATTATTTCAAATTTATAAATCACATTTAAGTATAAAAATTTCAACTTTTACCTTATATTAATGTATAATGTTCTAAAAGTATAAGCACATATTCTAAGAGTATAAACATTGCATATGATATGTTAGATGTAGATATAAGTTTACCATTTTGTAACTTTAATAAGAATACTAAAAAAAATACTTCTTTATAAAAATAAATTTTATAATTCAAATTTTCTTCATAACTCAATTGGCACATGATTATTTAGCTGCTCTTTTGTTTAGCTTCGTCAAAGAGACCACGCGATATAATCAACTTTTGAATCTGTGAAGTACCTTCATATATCTGATAAATTTTTGCATCGCGCATAAGCTTCTCTACTGGATACTCGGAATTGAAACCCGCACCACCGAAAACCTAAATTGAAAAATTATCATGTATGACAAATTGTAAAAAGAGAACATACTCGAGCCTTTTACTGACTGTTACAACTTAACATAAAATTCATAGATATATAAATTATTATATCGTACCTGTACAGCGTCTGTAGCACATTTATTAGCTACATCAGCACTATAACATTTTGCGATACTAGCGAGCAATGTAGCATTCGGTAAATCTTTGTCAGCAGCCCAGGCTGCCTTCATCCATGCTAATCTAGAAGTTTCAACGCCAACAGCCATATCAGCTAGCATAAAAGCTATTGCTTGATGTTGCGCTATTGGTATACCAAATGTTTTGCGTTCCATCGAATATTTCGTTGCTTCGTCCAAAGCTCTCTGGGCCAAACCAGTAGACGATGCTGCAACCTGCAATATAAAAATGAAGATAACGTTTGCATAAATGTTATATTAAACTTATTTGGCATTTAACGAATGAATAGACATATTACTGGTGATCGTGTTCTAGTAAAAGTCTTCATAGCTATTTTAAAACCTTCTCCTTCTTTAAGCAATACATTCTCTTCAGGAACACGAACGTCTTCGAATGTTATCATTCGTGTGTCGCTTGCTCTTTGCCCCATATTAATTTCCTTAAAGAAGTGAAAAGCAGGTCGTATCAGTAAAAATTTTAATAGAATTCAATAAAATATAAATAAAGTTTATCATATTGGAAATTACCTTACGACCAGGAGTTAAGCCATCACTTTTACGTTCTACAATAAAACCTGTAAAAGCTTTATTAGCTGGAGCTTTTGGATCTGGATTTGTTCTTGCCAGAACAAAATACCTATATGATAAAAAAGGTGAAAATGTAAATAATGCTTTTTAGAAATTAATGCTAAATATTGGAGCATGTTATTGTACCAATTGGCAACACCACCATTTGTAATCCACATCTTTGTGCCATTAATTATCCATTCTTTTCCTTTCTTTTCAGCTTTAGTTTTGATACCTGCCACGTCAGATCCTGCAGCAGGTTCAGTAACACAATATGCCTATAAATATATATACATTCATACATATATATGTAATTAACTTTTACATGCAAATTTAATTGTAAATTTACCGCAACAAGTGGCTCTTCTAAAAGTCTGCCAAGATATTTCTTTTGCTGTTCCTTTGTTCCAGCTATGATAACTGGAGTTTGCTAAATGGGTAAAAATATAAATATATGTATATTTATAATAAAACTAGAAAAATTTTACACACACACACACGCGCGCG
>NC_050468.1:658000-670500 GCF_013373865.1 Monomorium pharaonis | reverse complement strand
TAAAATATTTTTTTTTACCAAATCAAATTAAAATTAATAGTTCTTATTAGATTAATTTTCTCAAATTAAAAATTGCATAAACGAAAAACTGACTTAGTTAAAAGTTAGGTTAAATTAACTCAAGGTAAAATTAACTTTGAAAAACATTATTTATGTTAAATTAGAAAGCCATAATTTATTTAAACTAGATTATTGAAACAATTATAATTAGATTAGATTTTAAAATATATTCAACATTTTATTTGTAAATTAAATTTATAAATTTTCAAAACCTTGGAAAAAAGTTAATAAGTTAAAATTTATATATTTCAAAAATATTTAATTAAAGTTAAATTTTATAAATTGAAAATTTAATATTAATAAAGTAAAAAGTCATTACCTTTTAACTTTATTATTAACTTTTAACTTTTAATAAAATATTTATAAAATGTAACTTTTAATAAAATATTTATAAAACATAACTATTTAACAATTTGCGAATGCATGCGTATTGCAACGGTAAACAGTAGTTAAATATTTTTGTTTTGTTTGTAGTAATATATTTTTTTATTACGCACTTTTAATTTAAGTAATTAGCTTAAATATTTATTATTAATATTTATAATTAATACTTAAATTAAAAGTGCGTAATAAAAAAATATAATAGAAACAAAACAAAATATTTAACTGGGGTAGATGTCCCAATTACTGCCACCTTAAGCTTATAGCCGAACTTTATTAAACCATTTTGGGCATTGCTGAAGCTAAAAAAATGTTTCACTTTTAATCATAATATTACTTAATAACTCTATTATCATAAAAAAAATTATTATGCATTAAATATAAATACTCAATTAATAATAAGTAAAAATATACAGAAATCTGCGATATCCCCATGATTGACAGCCGCTTTCGTATTACTGACACCCAAAATGCCAGTCTCTTTCACTGTGACCAGATAACTGCCAGTCCCTTTTATAGAGTCTCGTAGATGTCAGTTATACGTTCTTGTAACACGTACGTTTCTTATCCCGAACACTGACCGCAGTTTAACGGACAAACCAAAAAATATTGTCCCTATATATTGCTGTTAGCATTAATTATAATAATTTAAGATAAAATATCACCTATTTCATACATTATTTCATTAAAATGATTCTTATATATCTCATTATTAATTTATTTTACATGATCAATGTAGGTTATATAATAAAATTAGTGCCCTTTCTTTAATATGACTTTTGCATCGCCTCTTACTTACGTAATCGCACTTTTGATATAAAACCGAATTAACATTAATTTTTAAATATTAAGTCTAAACAAATATGTATCATTTGTTTGTTTTTCTATAAAATAAAGTATTAATTTAATAATAAATTTTTTGTTTAACACGTTTATTTACAAATATATTTTTTATCAAGTACAATAAATAAAATGGCAGTTATTAGGACACTGGCAGTAATTAAGACATCTATCCTACTGTATTTACAGTTGCAATACGCATGCATTCGCAGATTGTTAAATAGTTATGGTTTATAAATATTTTATTAAAAGTTAATAACAAAGTTAAAAAGAATGACTTTTAACTTCATTAATTTTAAATTTAAAATTTTTTAAATTTAACTTTAACTAAATAATTTTGTAATACATAAACTTTAACTTGTTGACTTTTTTCCAAAGTTTTAAAGATTTATAAATTTAATTTATAAATAAAATGTTATATATGTTTTATGATCTAATCTAATTATAACTATTTTAATAATCTAGTTTAAACAAATTATGACTTTCTAATTTAATATAAATATAAATAACGTTTTCCAAAATTAATTTTAAATTTAACTTGAGTTAATTTAACTTAACTTTTAACTAAGTCAGTTTTTCGTTTATGCAATTTTTAACTTGAGAAAATTAATTTTATAACCTATTATAGCTTTAACTTGATTTGATTAAAAAAAAAATATATTAATTTAAGGTTAGGATGTATGGTCAAATAATAATAAATTTTTTACTTTTTACATTTATGTCTCATACAGGAGGACATTGATAAAGAGACTTTTCTAAAAATAAATAAAAATAAAGTGGCACGATTAATCACAACAATTGGAGGAGTTCGCTTTTTTATAGAAAAAAGAAAACAATTGATAGACATATTAAAATTAGTAAGATAATAAAATTTTGTTTTTCAAGATTTTTAAGAAATTTATTTGAAAATGTAATATTTTGCTATTTTTACAGAAGGAACTGAGTGAAGAAACAAAAAGCAAATTTTCACAATGCAGTAGTGATATACAACCTTCGGTATGTATAATATACTTTTAGTTTAAAAAATATATATTACATATTATATACTTTCTCGGTATATATTATATTCATCAAGGCTTTTGTTTTAGTTTGATGGACATCGTATGCATCGAAAAATTATCCAATAGATGAATCATTAAATACAACATTAACTGAAGACTTTGATTATGGACATAACACTGACAAGCAGAGTACATCAAATAATTCATCAGATGCATCTAGTAACGATGAAGATAATATAAATCCTTTAATTAATAAATGTATCATTAGTAAAGAAAAAAAATTAAAGAAAAATAATAATGCTGAAAATGAATTTAAAAAAATTTCATACGCTATTAATCGTTCTACAGCAGTTCAAAATACGGTAATATTTTTATGCAAAATATTTTATACATATTTTGTTAATTTTATTAATTTTATTAAATATTCTAAACATATTTTTTTGTCATTTTTAATAGGATTTTAAAAAATTGTTACAAAACTTTGTTGATGGCTAAATTATTATAAAATTTTATGAATACCATGACATACTTGAAGCTAAACGTAAAAAATTAACTGATCTTATTACTTAATTTATGTTTCAAAAATCTGAAAACGAGACAGAAATGTATGTATATATAATATATTTATAAAATATTTAACTATCTACAAAAAATATTTTTATTCTATATTTATATCATTATATATGTATCTCATAAATCTTATAATGCTTGTAGAATACGTTTGTTGAATGCCAATTTTGAAATTTTATCTCAAAAAATTTAAAATTTGTTTCCAAATAAGCGACGGGCATTTTTGTAACAAATTTTTTTATTTTGTTACAAATAAGATAATTTTTTAGTAAAACTTAAAATAAAAGCAAAACTTTGTAACAAAATAAAAATAAAAATAAAATTCTTTACCAAAAATACGGGTGTTCAGTAAATACTTTTATTTTAGACAAGAAAACATTTTGTTGATACTAAACATTTTGGCTATCGATAACTAAATATATTTCAGATAAAAAAACCTTTTGGTTGTCGGTAATAAAATTTTGGTTTTCAATACTAAATAAAAAGAACCAAATTTTTTTGTTAGGACAACAAAATATTTGTTTGTTCCTATTTTTACCAAATTATTTGGTTCAGTCTACCAAATTTTGGTTGTGTCAAGAAAATTGTTTTTTCAGTATAATGTATGCGTTTAAAAAGATACCTGGTGAGGCGCGTTTGAGATCTCAGGCAGTCCCGCTTAATTCCATCTGTGCTTACAACAGTAATAGAGAAAGTGTGGGTTTGAAATCCGGATAAAAGTCAAAAGTATTTAAAGTTTTAAATGTCTTATATATAGAATGTTTACTAAACAAATTTTTAGAATCGTTACCCTCCACCCCCCAAAAAAATGGATATTAGTATGATCAGATGTAAAAATATATAATTAGATACGAAAAGATCTAATAATATGTAATCATATATAATCTAATCCGAAATTTGGCGCGATATAATCATGTATAATCATAAAAATATATAATTAAATATGGAAAGATTTAAAAATATATGTTTTTTATATGATTATATAATAGGTATTATATATGATAATAGAAAATCTGGAATAAAGACATTAAAAAATATTGAAAGGAATTCTCACAGAAATGTTCACGCGAAAAAACAATGGACGATGTTTTAAATTGGCTGTTGGTGTCGTCAGATCCTTTTATAAATTTAAGGAAACTGCCTCAAAACAAAGTGAAAGAATTATTGCCTGAAGCAATATAATTACTGTCGAAACCAGATTCGGATACAGAAATAACTTCTGATTATAAAGAGGATTGCGATTCCGATTCAGATTAATTAATTTTTATTTAATTTATTTTTTTATTTCAAATTAATTATTTAATTTGGACTGAATAATAATAATAATTTATATCTATTTATAAAAAATGTAAGAATAAACTCTTATAGCTGCACATAGATTAAAATTTTTTTTTTTAATTTAATTCTTAATTGACAAGTCCAAAAATTAATTTTCAGCCAGATCAAATAAGTATTTGATAGTTCGTTCCGCCATATTAAGACCGCCATTTCGTTTCCAGATAATTACACATTGGATTCGTAATCAGCGACCTCAAAATCATTGATTTATAAATTTTCAGCTAAATCGGATGAATATTTAATGATTCGTTTCACCATATTAAGACCGCCATTTTGTTTTCAAAAAATTACACATTGGATTCATAATCAGCGACCCCAAAAACATAAATTTACCAATTTTTGTGCATTTCTGATGATTCCTCGATTTATGGCCACGTTTTAGCCAAAATTCCCCACTGTGCGGCTACGCCCGCGCGATGAACATACTTCGAAAAAAGTATTAGACGCCGGCGACCGCCTCGGAGTTCGGAGTTAGAACGGAGTTAGAAGGGGCAGAGGAGAAAGGGACGAACTGGCCGTGAACGTAGCCGAAGTGCGCGACGGCTCACGCTGATCGCAGCCGAGCCAACCGAGCGCGCGTGCCTCACGGATAGGAAGAGTGCGATGTGTACGTGAACGTGCCCGGGCTTGAAATCGCATACAGAGCCGATTGTAATCAACGACCTCGTGAGTTGAAAAACTCGATAGCGTGCACGGGGGCCTCGTATGGAGAATCCGGAACTGTTCAGGCTACCGAGACGCCGGTGACGCAATAAGAAAACAGTAGAAAGATAGAAAAATTCGGGAACGTATGCCGAGTGGCTTCCCCCCATAGAACTTATACTAATGAAAGGAAAAGAGAACCCGTATAAGTGTGTCCAAGAAGTGAGAAAAATAGTTCTGTTTCATTTCATATCAAGTTATGTTCTATCTATCCTTGTCGCACAGATGTTGGACACAGTTTCGGCATACGGCATACGGTATACGCTATTCCGCTTCCATTAGTGTAAGTTCTATCCCAGGTAGAACATAAGTATCATAAGGAATGCCTTTAAAACAGCACCTATATACAAATAGAGATGAATTATGTTATTTATCTAAAAACAAAAAGTATTATTATTGAAATTATAATTAAAACTTACAAATAATTGCTTCATGGAGCTTCGTATTTTCAAATTTTAGCTTCACTGAACCTGATCCAGAAAATTTATCATACGAGCCAAAGAATTTTTTATAACTTTTGGCAGAATACGGCCGATAGTTGTATATTCATCGGTCTATTCATCAATTTTCATTAGGTTGTGAAAATAATCTACCTGAAAAAAAAAAATTAATTTTCAATGCCATTTTTTAATTATAAGTGAGCGCATGTTCCAAAGCTAAAAAATTTTTATGAAAATGTAAATTTTTATAAAATTTATTTGTAAATATATAAAATAAAATAATGATAATAAAGAAAAACCCAGATAGGAAACCTTCGTAATAATTGTTGTATTTACAAAAGTAGAAATCATATTTTTTTAAGGGATATTTTTTTAAGGAATTTTGTGATTATAAAATTGATATTAAAATAGTATGATGTTTCATGCATGCTACTTCAATTTTTTTTGTAAAATTTTCATTTTAAGTATGTTTGAATAATTATATTGTACAATTTCATATTGCAATATTTTTCTTTTGTTTTGCAATAACTTGCTTTATAATATTTGTTTTATAATTACAAAATTATTTTCTAAAATATATTAAGCAATAATTATATTGAGATAATTTTCCGCTGCATTACAATTGTAGCTACATATAACTACATATACTAATATATAATTACATATACTATTTATTTCGAGCATTAACTTTTTAAAGCACACATTTTTTATCACGTATTATAAAAATTAAATTTAGAACTTAAAATAATTTAAAAAAATAGAATTTTTTAAATTAGATTTACGATTATGACACAATATATCATACATTATATTTTAAAATTAAAATAATACCAAATTTGTTTGCATACCTTCCTGTATGGGAAATAAATATAAAATAAAGTTTTTATTGTAATGAAAATGTGTGTAGAAAAGAAACTAAATATAGCTATTAATTTTAATTTGCCAACAAATAATATCACTATTACAACACGAGTAATAAGATTATACTTACTAAAGGATAGAAGTTATCATCGAAGATTAGAAACTGTTGAAATTCTACGAAAGCATCTTCATCCCTTAAAGGAAGTGCAGAAAGTCCTTTTGGTATAATAATTTTTTCTTCGTTTGGGGCTAGCTTGCGATAAATTCTTTGAGCATCAGGATTACATGTTCTACTTTCCCATTCAGTTCTTCCTGTCTGTCTACTAAAACTTGGAGAACAGCAGCAACATGAGAATCTAAAATAAAGCAATATATATACAATAATCAAATAAAATCAAATAAAAACTATTTTTAAAAAATTAAATAATGTTTTTATGTTAAATAAAACAAAAATAATTTATCAATATTCAACAAAAATATATATAAATTTTCAAGAAACAATCGAAATAGATAGCTAATTTATCTAATTGCGTATGTATGTTTTTCATCAATGATGACAAAGAAGCTGAAACATTAAATAATAACATGCTTTAATAGCCCAATGATATATTAGTATAATTAATGATAAAAATGAATTTCATTTACTAGTTAATAAAAAATTGTTATAGTGTTAAAATAACACAAATTACACTTACGACTTGGTTGAAGAGTTTCATGGGACGTAGAATTAATATCTTTGTTTGTTGAGATATTCTCAACAGAATTTGTTTTTTATGAGATATGAGGCTGTTTCATGTGTTAATTTTTTTCCACAGGTGAATTATTTGATGGTGGTTTGACAGGTAAATTATTGAAACACAATGGATTGTTGTTTACTGTAACGAATAATTAATTAGAAGTCAATATTCGATAAAACTCGTAAGATTATCAAATTATACGGCGTCCTTCGTATCCCACGCACGCTTCGATGTACGGGGAGCGGGAGCGCTTTCCCATTAGACTAGTTGAGTGACGAAGACAACACTTTACTACATATATGTAGAGTCCTATAATCAGAGAAGCGCGAACTCTATCTCCACCTTGCCACCCGCTGCCATCTTAGGATCGGACAGCCGCGTAGGTTGCGTATATGTGTTCTTACCATGATTACATGTGTGCATTTATTTACATTGTGTAACAACACACATATAAGTCACGTGAACCCGACCAATCAGAAAGTAGGAACAAGATCGCGCTTCTCTATTATAGGACTCTAACTACATATCGTTTCTATCCCATAGAATAGAAGATGCGGACAGCTCCGCTTACAGAAGGTTGCCTCTATATTATATGTATATGTATATCTCTGTAGGACGAACCGGCTGCGAACGTAGCCGAGTGCGCGACGGCTCACGCCGCGCCGATCGCAGCCGAGCGCGCGTGCCTCACGGATAGGGGGAGTGTGACGTTTGCGCGAGCGTGCCGGGCTTGAATTTCAAGTCTTGAAATCGCATCACAATGGGCTTGACGGTCACCTTAAGTCCATACAACTCGTGCCATGAGACACCGGCTCACGTACCTCTCAAAATCTCCTCCGTGATTACCACAATCTAGAATAATGAAATCTAGGAGAAAAATCTTTCATCGGTGACTTTACCTCACACGTCCCCTCCCCCACGCTTTCACAATCTACATAGAATTAAACTATATGTTTACGTCCACAATCCGAACGTTCTCCCGTAACAGGAACGTTAGAAAATACATCGCGCCGTCGTCAGAATAACATATTCTGTTCAGCGTCCTTCGCTTGCGCTAACATCTGTCTGAATTTTGCAACGGTTCCGAGACCAAAATACTATACATTATCATCGTAAAATAAAATCGATTAATATTATAAAATATCACAATATCGAGACAAAAATGTCTTTATTTTTTGAAGGGTAATTTTACTTTTTCAAAGCGTTTTTGAGCACTAACTTATTTTTTAATTTATGTATTTACTCGCTGTAAATATGACCGATTTCTTCGTATTATGTGTTTGATGTAATAAATTGTTAAACGAGATAGAGAAACAGTAAATTAAATTTAATACTTGCTTGATTATGTTGTAGTTAAAACGTAGGCTCAATAAGTGGTAAGAGGACCAACGATTTAAATAAGTGCGTTATTAACCATGGACCGTCATATTACCGCCGTGAAATTCGTTGCGGACACGATCGTCAATGTACTTGGAAAAGCGATGATAAAACGCTTACTTTTCGGATCTACACGACTTTTCTTATAAGGGATTATTATTATTAATCGTATAATTTACAGATAAATTATTTAATATTTACTTATTTTTTACACTCGTAAAACGAATGATTTATCATCGTCTCAATATGCAGTATATATTTTATAGGAAACCGTCACAGATAACTTTTAAAGATCTCTAATGTTGAATTTATATACTGAACAAGAACTATGTCTTTTCTTAAAACGAAATTTCGTATTTGGATTTTGTATCGGGATACCTTCTATCATAGGACACGTAAAATAAAAAATAAGAAGTTTTTTTATACACAGTGCTTTCTTATACAAATCGAATCCTTTTGATTGATCTTAGTCAGTACTTAGATGGTTCAGTCGTTATTACGATCTACATGGTTATCTTGTGTGCAAGTCGCATACTTGCGTATGTATAATACTCGAGCATCTCACGCTTCGCGTTCACTTGGCACGGCACTACCACCGTGTCCTGTGATGATATGTATACATAATTAGGTTATTTCTTTGTGTAGTAAAACATATTCTGTTTCAGATTCACAATGGTACTTGCGGAATTAACCGGAACTTTTTTTGCGTTAAGCATTATATATTATTATAAGTATGTGATTTTCAATTTTTGGTACACAAATATCTCATCATTTATTTCTGAAAAAATACAAACAGGTATCTCTAATATTTATTAAAATATTTTCGTATACCCACATAGAAATGAAACCTCCAGTAGACGTCTAATGGACGTCTGCCATGGAAGTTTAAACTTCCAGTGGACGTCCATTAGACGTCCTATATAGAGCCATTAGAAATCCACAGTTCCGCACTGTGGACGTCTATTAGACTTTCAATAGAGGTCGTCAAAGAGGTCTATTAGACGTTGTGTGGATCATTAACAGAGGCTTCACGGAGCCTCGATGGATGACTTACGGACGTTTCGTGGATCATTAATAGAGGCTTCACGGAGCCTCAATGAATGATTGACAAAATAAAAATTTAAAATAAAAATTTATTTCTTTTAAATTATTTTTATCAACAGTACATACTAAATTTAGGACAAATTTTTATTAATTAATTAAATTTAAATTAAATTATTTTATTTTATTCTTACTTGCCTCTGGTTTTGAACTCGGGACCTTAGGATTACAAACCTTGTACTCTATCTGCTATGCCAATTTGACTCATCGATATGGGTACTTGTTATTGTCTACATATACACATATGTTATAAACTGACGCAATTATATTATTTTTTATAAAAGCAATTAAATTTTGCAAAACATTAAAAATAAATAGCATTAATTTATTTACTTATTAATTTCATTGTTAAATTTATCTTTTTCCATAACCTTAATAATTTGATGGAAATTGCGATCTATTTAGCATTAATACTTTGAAGCGTTCAAATGGTTAATTAGATAATTTTAACTATATAAATCATATATTTCAAGAAAAATTAAATAGTTTATTATTCTGTTTTTGTATTCAGTACATGATAAATTTAGATTTTGTGCATTTTTTTGTGCGCAGTAATTGTAGACAAACTGTTATTTTGGAAAACATTATCTTTATGATAATTTTTTTAAATATCAAATAGATCTCTCATTCAGGATGCTATAGTGTTGTCTGATTTCTGAGTCAACTACGACGCGCATGGACGGCTCAAAAATCGGACAGCATTGTGATATCTTTTATGAGATATTAAGCTGATATCATTTAGCTGTGATATCATAAGGATAACATTTTCAAGAAACTTTAATGAAACTCTTCCATGAGATATCTCAAAGACCTATCTTAGTAGACGTCTCTGATAAATGTTACCATTTGGACATCATTTCCAAGATATCTAAATGTTTTCTTAAAAAAGTTCTCTTAAAGTTTTCATTCTGACAAGCGTGTTGTCTGGGTAACTTTTACCATGAAAATAAATGTTCCATAGAGCTATGGAAGTTTAATGGATCCTTAATGGACGTCTGTATAACTTCCATCATGGAAATAATGTTCCATAGAGCTATGGAAGTTTAGTGGATCCCTAATAGACATCCATCTAACTTTCACTATGGAAGAAAACATCCAATGGAGCTATGGATGTTTAATGGATCCCTAATGGATGTCTATCTAACTTCCACCATGGAGGTAAACCTCCAATGGAGCCATGGACGTTTACTGGCTCTTTAATGGACGTCTGTCTAACTTCCGCCATGGAGGTAATCCTTCAATGAAGCCATGGAAGTTTACTGGATCCCTAATGGACGTCTACCTAACTTCCGCCATGGAGGTAAACCTCCAATGGAGCTAAGGAAGTTTACAAGACCTCTAATGGACGTCCATCTGACTTCCACCATGGACATAGACGTCCCATGGATCTATGGAGGTTTAATGGACGTCCATTGGACATCCACTGGATGTCAATTTCTATGTGGGTACAATGTAAATATATAATAAAATTTATTTTTTGTGTACAAATTTATACGTTACATTATATATTTTACATTTATACATATAGCTTGAATTTTTTGTAAACAAGTAAAGATGGAAAAACTATTTGGTTAAAAGTTATGATGAATTTTGTAAGTAGGACATATATTATTTAAGAAATACGAAAGGGTTAAAATGATAGCATTAAGTATACTTAACGAACACAAAGTTTAATAAAAACAAATTAGGATTATGTATTATATACAGGTGTTCCAGACTACATGGATCAATGCTCAAAAAAAGGTAGAAGGGATCGAGATGAACATAAAGGTTCAATATTGTCTTGGGTTTACGTCTGCCAATAATTAAGATATTAATTGTTCAAATTATGCAAATGAAAGCGCGCCAAGGGAAGGGCTCGAGCCTACGAGTCATAGCACGGTCTGCTGTCTCGAGCACTGGCTGCCGGCGACGGGGGGGAAGAAGAAGAAGCGCGCCGTGCCGCCGTTGCCCGTGCTTCGTCGTTGTACGCTCCCACGTCTCGTTGTACGGCGTCTAAGCTCGCGTCGATGACTGCTCGAAGACATCAAAACTTGCTATTTCAGCAGTAAAATTTGGGTCAATGCTATTAAACTAAGGCTGCCTTCCTTTTAGGAAACACATTAGACATAAGTATCGTTTTATCTTTGTTACTCATTGAACATAAAAAAAAGATAGAACGAGGCTTGTGTCAATTGTGTTTTGTGTTCTCTAAAAGAAAAGCAGCCTAAGATCGGTTTCTTCCAACATGGATAAGCTTTATTCTTGAGTTAATTTACTTGTTATCTCATTCTAGTTCAAAAATTAGAAAAAGATAGATAAAGGTCAAGTATTAGAACCGAGAAAGTTGATCTACGTTGGTAGAAAGGTAGGCCTAAGCCGAGGACCGGTCACCGAATTAAGGTATTTTGAAGCCCGAGGTTATTGACTCCATGGAGGCCCTTTGACGAAATAAAATAGCTCGTATGAGACCCTGTAACAAAAAGGCTCGGGGCTATAGTTCCCCTTAGTTCCCCCCTTAATCCGAGCCTGCCTAAACCTAATAGAAGAGAAGATGGTAATATGGCCAGTGCAGATAATATGGCCACTCATATTATCTGCACTGGTCATATTATCATCTTCTCCTCTATTGTTTAGGCAGGCTCGGATTAAGGGAGGGGGAGGGGAGTTAATGTCAAATAAGCTTTTTATCAGTTATTAAATAAGCTTTCATTGAGAATGTGTTATTACTTTATTATTTATAATTTTATTACAATATAAATGTTTTTTTACAAAAAACAAAAACATCTTTTGAAAAGTCAACTTTTTAATAGAAATTATATTAGATACATTGCATAGTATAACAGTAAAGTTATACATCACAGTTTTATTATTTAACATTATATTAAACTTAATAATCAAAGTGAATATAATTTTATGTTTTGTAACATAAAAATAAAAGTTTCGGCATTTTTGGCCCAATAAAATTACTGCCTCTATCTGCATAAATCTGTCCAGCAGAGCTCGTAAATAGTTGTTCGCTTACTACAGAAGTCTGTGGAGCTGATGAATATTTATTTGCACTTTTTGTAATTGTTTGAATGAAAACGGATAAGAGATAAGAGATGGTGCAA
>NC_050468.1:537845-657500 GCF_013373865.1 Monomorium pharaonis | reverse complement strand
CCATTACGCCTGAAATGATACAACGATCGAGAGAAAATTTGATTAGATGTGCTCAGCTTTGTATTGAAATGGGTGGTGGCCATTTCGAACACCTACTCTAAAAGTTTCTAAAATATTATTCAAAATGTAATTTGTAATAATAATACTTATTATTTACTTACGTCGATGCCTCCACAGTATTACTTCCTTTTCCTCTTATATCATAATTCGGAATTTTGTTCATTTCATTTCCTAAATATGAAATATTTATTTACATCAAATGCGAATTTCAAATGTAAATGTTTTTTAATACTGTTTGTGACAGAACTTTTTGAAAAAAAGTTTTGGAAATGTTGTCGACTGATGTTTTTAATATTATTTGATTAAATAATTTAATTAATATTGATTTTATTTATTAATTTATTTATACATAAAACGTATTTCAGAAACACATAATTTTTATTGATATAAATGGCGTTTTATCGAATTTATAATTGATATTACTTTTTGTCAATTAAATTGGACTCGATTTAAGAATATAGCAACAAATATTAATAGAGATTTCACAGATTTATACTCGTTCGGTACCGTTTAGCGATACTCGTCAAAGCGACTAGCCGGCCGCTTAGTTGCGCCGCGCCTGACAGCGCGAGCTTCACGGCCTGTGGTTGGAAAGTTTCAAAGGCTTGCCATTTGAAAACTAATGATCCCTCAAGATTTTGCTACTGATATTTTCGACTCAGTTTTTCATGAGGAATACGTACATGCCGGCTCCTCCGGTTAATCTGGAACACCCTGTATATATATATTGTGACGTGACAGCCGCAGGCTGCTGTCCGTCACAAGGCCCTGAGGGCCCTTACGCAATAACATCACGCGGGTCCTGCGTCCTCCCGCTCGGGAGCGGACGCAAAAGCGTATTCTCTTGTACTTTTGTGTGTGTGACGTCCCACGTGCTGTCCATCTAATTAATTGTTAAGATTTTTGCGAGCGTTATACCGCGGGTGCGGCGGAGATCGGTGGCTCTGAAGATCTCGTTATAGTTTTCGGACGTCTCGTCTCAACGGAAAATCTTCCCGGAGATTGCAGAGGAACGGACAACGAGAGAGTCAAAGAAGACCCTTTCTAAGCGGGGGTCCGCAGGTAATGCCGCCCTTATCTTGCCTACCGTTTGTGCCATGTAAGAATTTCGATACTGCCGCTGAATCACGCTTTCAGGACCCAGCGACGGCGCGCGATGCCGACATCCCGACGGGGCGACTGCAGACCCGATACCGCGGGAAGTCCGGCGAAAGAATCACGACAACTCAAGATCCGCCGACGCCCCGTCGAGGAGGAAATAACGCCCCGATGGCGGAGGATACGCCGGGCGAGGAGAGAAAAGTCGGCCGCGTAAAAAAGCGCCAGGATTCCCGTGCCCGGGGCCCATAATTATCGACTGCCGTGCGTGGATCGATCAGCCGGCGACAGCGTGGGCACCGCGCTCTGCGCGAAAATCGATTTTCGCGAAATCAGCCAATAAGGGCCTGGAGCGCCGGAGGCAAGGTGGGGCGCGCCGCCGAGCGGCTCCTGCGAGATCCAGGATTCCTCACTCGTGCTGCGGACTTAGAAACTAAAACTGTGCGTGCGTTCCGAGATCCCGAGCCGAGCTGTAAGAGAGGACGCAGGGACGGAAGTCATCCCGACCCGGAGGAGGGCAACAGGAGAGAGGCAAAGTGGTGAGACGAGCGTCACACGAATTGTAAAGCCACCGATTTCGCGGGTTGGGCGAGCCGTGAGGAAGTCGCGTAATTATCGCAGTATCTTTCGGCGTATTTATTGGAGCCACGAGCTCGCGGATTCAGCGGAGCATCGTTGTCTCGCCCGATCGCGCCCGTCCGCGTGATTCCGCTCTGTGCTGTACATTTCATAATAGCTTCGCGTTGCGTGTGCGTCCCGATCCGCAGCCGAGTCAATCGTCGTTTCGTCCGGTCATCGTGTCGCGGGTTATTCCCGCGTTATATCTTGTCGCGCCTTGGAAAATTTAGTCGTTGATATTGTATAATTGGGTCGATCGCACTGTTATTGCGAGCCCTTCGGTGAGTGCGCTCTGATCGTTATCGACGCAATTGTCTTGAATCGCCCGACGGGCGAGTAAATAATAATTATCGCGCTTATCATTCGCGAGAATCGTTAGAGCGCGGGAGAACACGAGTCCGTCGCGTGTCGCGCGGGCTCGGAGTTGCGATCCGTCCCGTTCGCTCTTGACGAGGTCGTCCTCCTGGCGGGAGTTGGCGTCCACCAACGACGCCGAGTCAAGCGTAGACAAGTCGGAGAGTTCCCGCGTACGCATCATAACCCGCTCGTTCAATATACCGTTCTCGCAATATTCGATATCCAGCGGTCGTCAGCTGGTAACGCGCGCGAGCCAGCACCGCTCCGCAGAGTCGCCCACTACTGTAATTCTTACGGTCAAATACAATTGTTAATTTCTCTGTTACATTTGTGTCGTGTAAGTAATTCTCTCGCCTTCCCGATTCCATCCGCCCGCACCGAACCTCCCCCTCTGCAATTTGAGGGCTGAGCAGCTGGATATCGGAGCCGCTAACGCCCCGGTCGCCTAGCGTGCGCCCGTCTTTCCCGATTCAAGTATCGTAACATTCGTTTGCAATTTGGTGCACACAGAGTGGTACGCTTAACGTATCTGGCGCCCAACTTAGTATTACGTCGGGAAACTTCACGAAGATAGTCGCCCCGACACCCGGGCGGCTCAGGGCCGCGACCAGGGACGGAGGCGAAGTTGGCCGTCGCTCGCGAGCAACGGTAACAATATATATGAGTATATATACATATATATATGAGTCATTTCACGGAATCCGCATATGCAATTTGAGATTATAGTCACCGATTTTATTTAAACTGCAGAAAAATATTCGTCAAGATGAATTAAAACAACCTAACTGTCATTTCTTTGACATGTCACGTTGCGACAACGCTTTGAAGTAAATTTTCACCAATTTCTTCTCTTCTGTTTTTTTTTTCAAATGTGTACATTTTTATGTAAAATTTCCTGTTTTTTTCAATAAAAATATTTTCAATTCTCTCAAAATTAAAGAAAGCATTAAAATGATGATTTCTGAGAAAAATTTTTATATCTTCCCTAAAGTTTATTTTAAAATAAATATTTTTATTAGAAAGAGCGGATTTTTTTACATAATAAATGTAGTTTATAGCTTTTGCTCTCAATGGTTAGAACCAAAATTAAATAAATAAACAAATTTTTTAGTATTTCTAATTATATTTTCGTTCTTATTAATGATTTTTTATTAAGTCGTTGTACAGCCATCAATTCATTTTTATTTTTATAAAGTTTAAAAATGTTGAAATTACTTTTACATAAGCATATCATACCATATAATTCAGAGGAATTATTGTATAATAACTCTGAGTCCCATTCACTGTATTGTGTGTAACCGTTATTCTAAAAATATTTTTATTTGCTTACAAGTGTTGTAATATAATATTTTTTTTTTTATTTAAATATAAAATATATTGTTTTCTTCAACTCCTGTTGTCTATGGGTACGTTTTTGGAGTTGACGTTACGAATCAATAAAGCATGCTGCTATCAAATGTGCCGAGTGCTTCACGTAAGAATCGTTAAAGTGTATCGATATAGAGAGCATAACTTTTTATAACTTTTTGCATCACTTTCGTCTTGAAATGGCATCAAAGTGCTCACAAAAAGAAACTAAAAAAATGTTTCCATCCTTTCAATTTGGATTCAAGTCGTAAGCAAAGCAAACAAAAATATTTTTAGAGCCATGATATGCTACAATCAAAACAGTATCAAAGTTATCAGGCAATAATTTCTCTGAATGACATGGTAGGATATGCTCATGCAAAAGTAATTTTATCATCTTTGAACTTTATAAAAATAAAAATTAATTGATGGCTGCACAACTTAATAAAAAATAATTATTAAATACGAAAATATAATTAGAAATAGTAAATATAATTTGTTTATTTATTTAATTTTAATTCTAACCATTGAGAGCAAAAGCTATAAACTACATCTATTATGTAAAAAAATCCGCTCTTTCTAATAAAAATATTTATTTTAAAATAAACTTTAGGGAAGATATAAAAATTTTTCTCAGAAATCATCATTTTAATGCTTTCTTTAATTTTGAGGGAATTAGAAATATTTTTATTGGAAAAAACAAGAAATTTTACATAAAAATGTACACGTTTGAAAAAAAAACAAAAAAGAAGAAATTGGTGAAAATTTACTTCAAAGCGTTGTCGGAACGCGACATGTCAAAGAAATGACAGCAGCGCCCCCACTAATCCCGTGGGTTTAAAAATCTAAAAAACTTCAGGTTGTTTTAACTTATCTTAACGAATATTTTACTGCAGTTTAAACTAAATCGGTGACTATGATCTTAAATTTCATATGCGAATTCCGTCAAATGATTCATATATATACAGGGTCATTCTGAACAACATTAGGTCCGTAAAATGATGTATTCCTGACGCAATTCTAAAACGATTTTTCCTTTACCAAAATTTTATTTGAAGCTTAGTTTTTGAGTTATAAGGCAAAATAGTTAACGAATTACGCATCGAGTACAGAAGGCAGGCAGGGGCGGCACGCCACGAGCGTAACGCGGGCGCGGTTGACTATCCGCGTCAGCTGACGGGTGATTACTACCGCGTAAGTCGCTAACTATTTTAACTTATAACATAAAATTATGCTTTAAATAAAATTTTGATAAAAAAAAGATTATCTTGGAATTATGTTAGGAATACGCGTTTCTTAAAATCACTGTAACAACCAAAAGTTGTTCCGGATCGACGGCCATCGGACGCTGGAACCAGCTGATTGCTACACGCGATGTGTGTGTATGACATATTGTGTAAAAGTGAGAGAGAGAGAGTGAGCGAGAAGAAGAGGACGGGGGGGGGGGAGGAAAGATGTTCATACACACGCACGCATACACTTTCTCTCTAGCAATCAGCTGGTTGCAGCATTTGACGTACAAACACTCATACACTCTCTCATTTCATCACTCACTCACCTGCTCACTCACCTTGTAGCAGCGTAGCCAATTCTCATGCTTATGAACAATCATTAGAGATGGTTGTTAAAGATGCGCGACACATCCAACTTTCTCGTTTTTGCTAATTACACTCAATTGACACAATACAAATTACGGGTTTACTGTTTGTTCACTCACTACCGATTTCCAAAAATTACTTTACCCACCATTTCCAAAAATTACTTTAAAAGAAACGCGAATGCGAATAGCACAGGACTCGACACGAAGCGACAGACCGCGAAAACTGCACGACGACGACCACGAGGGTTATGTTCACAACGTGCAGCGACTGGGACCAAGAATGCCGACTCCGTGGTAGAAGTTGCTGTCGCGACTGTTGCCATCTGCGGCGCCGCATCTTTGGCTGTGCGGCGCGTGATTGACGCGAGCGGCGAGATAAGACAAACGATCGGCTAAAACCTTTGCATTGCGAATGCGGTAGAAAACATGAAACGTATGACGTTCTTACAAAAAATTAATTATTTATTATAATTAGAAACTATTTCTAATTATAATAAATAATTATTATTTTAATAAGCATGTATTATACGTTACTACGTTTTCGAAACTATTGCAGTTACGATACAAAAGTGTCAGTCAATCGCAAGAATAATGTAATTAATAAATTACATTTAAGAAAATTAATTTTTATTCTGCTCATGAGAGATGTTTCACCGTCGAAATGTATTGGTCGCTCTAAAAAGAGCGGATTGGTTAAAAAAAATCTTTAAGTAGATGCTCAAAATACCCGCCATCCATCCTAACGCATGCTCTCATGCATTTTAATAAATTTCTTTCGACATTCTCCATTACTTCTTTGTCGATATCTCAAACAACAAATGGTAATCTTGTCTCTAAGTCTTCGATATCTTCGGAAAGCGTTTTATAAATTACTTCTTTACAGTATCCCCATAAGAAGAAATCCAGAGGATTAAGATCCGGAGATGTTGCGGGCCAACGTATCGGGTCGTACCGACCCATCCAGTGTCCGGGGAAATGCCTCGTTTAAGTAATTCGTAACGATCCTGGCGTTGTGTGGCTCAGCACCGTTTTGTTGAAAGATAATCTTGTTTCTTTCAAATAATGATACATTTTCTATGAAATCTGGTAAATTTTCTGATAAAAAATCAACGTAGGTTCTTCATTTGCGATTTGTCGTAACGTGCGCGACGTTCGCGATTTGTCGTAACGTACGCGACGTTCGCGATTCGTCGCGGGGTGAGGAGGGGGCATCGACCATCCGCGAAGATCGTATAAATTAGACGCACGATCGATGTAATCAATAACCCTGCGATTATCAATTAGGGCAAAGAAGATATGGCAGCGTATACAAGTCAAGAATACTACGACATGATGATGGCACTTGGCGAGAGTCGCGGGCAGCCGTACCCTGCTGCAAGAAGATACGCCGAATTGTTTCCACACCGAAGACATCCATCGGGTCACGTCATACATATAGCAGCTCAAAGACTTTACAATACTGGCATTCTCCTGCCGAACAAACATGACACTAGGAGAGATCGCGACATTAGAAATGTGCGGAATACGGAGAGAGTGTTACGTGTTTTCGAGAATAATCCCGAAACAAGCATTTGGGTAGTTGCTCGAAAACAAAACTTATCTTGGTCAACCGTACAAAGGATATTAAAAGAAGAAAAGTTGCACGTGTTTCATTATACACGCGTGCAACATTTACGACCAGTAGATTACCCTGCAAGACGAATGTTTTGCGAAAATTTTCTGTGAAACGTCGATCGAGATCCTCGATATTCCTCTCGTGTAATATTTAGCGATGAATCGCTATTCACGCAAGAAGGAATTTTTAATGTGCATAATATGCACTTTTGGAGCGAAGAAAATCCCAGAGTCACGCGACTTCGAAATTTTCAAATTCGTTGGAAACTTAATATGTGGGCTGGAAATGAGGCACTGAGATACTTGGTCCAGTTATTCTTCCAGATATTTTAACTGGAAGAACTTACGTCGATTTTTTAACAGAAAATTTACCAGAGTTAACCAAAATTTACGCTGCCATAACTTCTTCGCCCTAATTGATAATTGCAGGGTTATTAATTACAGCATCGATCGTGCGTCTAATTTATACGATCTTCGCGGGTGGTCGATGCCCCTTCCTCGCCCCCGCAACGAATCGCGAACGTCGCGCACGTTACGACGAATCGCGAACGTCGCGCATGTTACGACAAATCGCGAACGAAGAATCTACGTTGGTTTTTTAACAGAAAATTTACCCGATTTCATAGAAAATGTACCATTATTTGAAAGAAACAAGATTATCTGTCAACAAGACGGTGCTGGGCCACACAACACCAGGATCGTTACTTAAGGGGTTACACCAACCTAGACGGTCAAAAAATAGGCCTAACTTTGATATTTTATTCCTCCTAAACGGGTAGTTGGAATTAAATGAAATTTTGGGTAATTATTGACTTATGTTTCGACAATATAAAAAAAAATTTTTTATTAAACAATGGCGACGGAAAGCAGAAATATGGCCGCCGACACACATTGAGGTTTGGAAAAACGCATTTTGCGGTGACCACTGTCTCGTCTAAACGATCCATCTGAAACAAAAAAACAAAATGGTGTTTTTAAGTTAACAGTAGTGGTTTGTCGGTGACGATCGCCGATTGTCGATTTTATCGTTTGTTACAAAATGGCGATGAGTTGAAGTTAAAATTTAAAAAAAAACGAAAAATTTTTGTTCTTTTCATTTTTTTAATTTTTAATGAAGACCGATTTAAAAAAAATAGATCGTCACCGACAAAAGAATGTTTCTGAGAGTATTGTGTAAAAATTTGAAAACGATCCATCGATTAGTTTTTGAGATCTGGTGGTCATCGACTTTGAAAACCATGTTTTGAGAAAAACGCGTTTAAAGTTTCAAGTTTAGTTTTACTATTGTCAATAGCCGAATTTTGCACTTTACCTCTAGTCGACAATTCTGGGGCCATATGAGATTCCTTCCACATCAATAACAGCAGCTCTGTGAAGACTTCTGTTGACAGCGAGCAATCCTTTCTTCGCGCGTCGCCTTCAGCGCTCGTACTTCGGCCACATCGATGCGCGCTCGGTCTTGATTTTCGCAATATGCAGCACAATTCTTTTATTATCATTAATAAATATACGGCAGCATCTTCATTAAATGTGTATGCAGCAATATTGGCAGCAATTTGCACAACGTGTGCACCGCAGTGCTGCACTTTTGGCGCTATGCGCCAAATCAGATTGTTCAAACTTTCGTTAACGTTTTGCGTAAATCCACCGACGCATTTCTCCAGTAAATTATCACTAGAAAGTTGTTTTCAAATATTAGACGAATGGCTTTAATCACATCATCGTCCAGTGGCGATTTATGTTGATATTGCTTCAATTCGAGCACTCGAACGCTCGATCCCGTTTTACTCAACTCTCTGTAATTCCGGCATTTTTTCAGATATCAACATAAAACTTTCAGGATATATTTTCGAAACTTGAAGCTTCAAGAAAATGTAATTAAAAAAAAAATCGAATTTTTTTTTTCCGCTAGGTTGGTGTAACCCCTTAAACGAGCATTTCCCCGGACACTGGATGGATCGGTACGGCCCGATACGTTGGCCCGCAACATTTCCGGATCTTAATCCTCTGAACTTCTTCTTATGGGGATATCGTAAGGAAGTAATTTATAAAACGCTTTCCAAAGATATCGAAGACCTAGAGACAAGATTACGATTTGCTGTTTAGGATATCGACGAGGAAGTAATGAAGAATGTCGAAAGAAATTTATTAAAATGCATGAGAGCATGCGTTAGGATGGATGGCGGGTATTTTGAGCATCTACTTAAAGATTTTTTTTAACCAATCCGCTCTTTTCAGAACGACCAATACATTTCGACGGTAAAACATCTCTCATGAGGAGAATAAAAATTAATTTTCTTAAATGTAATTTATTAATTACATTATTCTTGCGATTGATTGACACTTTTGTATCGTAACTGCAATAGTTTCGAAAACGTAGTAACGTATAATATGTGTTTTTTAAAATAATAATTATTTATTATAATTAGAAATAGTTACTAATTATAATAAATAATTAATTTTTTTTAAGAACGTCATATGTTTCATGTTTTCTACCGCATTTGCAATGCAAAGGTTTTAGCCGATCGTTTGTCTTATCTCGCCGCTCGCGTCAATCACGCGCCAAGCAGCCAAAGATGCGGCGCCACAGATGGCAACAGTCGCGACAGCGACTTCTACCACGGCATCGGCATTCTTGGTCCCAGTCGCTGCACTTTGTAAAGTAATAACCCTCGTGGTCGTCGTCGTGCAGTCTTTGCGGTCCGTCGCTTCGCGTCGAGTCCTGTGCTATTCGCATTCGCGTTTCTTTTAAAGTAATTTTTGGAAACGGTGAGTAAAGTAATTTTTGGAAATCGGTAGTGAGTGAATAAACAATAAATCCGTAATTTGTATTGTGTCAATTGAGTGTAATTAGCAAAAACGAGAAAGTTGGATGTGTCGCGCATCTTTAACAGCCATCTCTAATGATTGTTCATAAGCATGAAGATTGGCTACGCTGCTACAAGGTGAGTGAGCAGGTGAGTGAGTGATGAAATGAGAGAGTGTATGAATGTTTGTGCGTCAGATGCTGCAACCAGCTGATTGCTACACGTGACGTGTGTGTATGCCGTGTTTGTGTAAAAAAAAAGAGAGAGAGAGAGAGAGAGAGAGAGAGAAGAGAGATAGATAGATAGATAGATACGTTTATTATGCCCAAGCCTAGGCTAAAGGGCAAATTGTGATTACAAAGCATAAAGTTACATCGAATTTGTTTAAAGCTAACGAAGCGCAAGTGATATTGATTGATTTCTATATAAGTAATAATGATTAATAACATAATGATTTGAATATAAAAGTTATGATAATTAACAACATACTAATCACAAATAAGAGCCAGTAAGAGTTGGCAGTATTAAACCCTAATCATAAGTAAAACTAAGGTCAACATAGAGATAGAACAAATAAGAGTAAAAATAAAATAAAGGACGCTGAGATAGACTATAACTAGAAAACGCAGTAAATGACATTTAGACAGATTCGTAAGCTAGAAGATATGCGCGAAGAAGACGCTTAAAAGTATGTAGTGAAGGCGCAGATACAATATGATCAGGGAGAGAGTGCCAAAAGTAAACCGCAGATAAATGAAAGGAATTTCTATAAGCACTGGTTCGATGAGGAGGAATATGGAAAATTTGTGATGATGAAATTGTGCGATTAGACCTCCTAACTGAAGGATCAAGTATGAAGAGTTCGCAAAGGTAGGAAGGAGACTGAAGATAAAGAATGCGGTATGTTAGGCAACCTAGAAAATACAGCCTTCCATTTTCAACAGAGAGCCACTCAAGACGACGTCTGTACGGTGTAATATGTTCATCGCGCCTTAAGTTGAAGATGAATCTAATACAGCAGTTCACAAGCCTCTGTAACCTAATATTCTGTTCACCAGTCAAACCATGATAAACCAAGCAACAGTAGTCTATATGAGGGATAATCAAAGTATTGACTAGTTTGATTTTAAGAAAGAGAAAGAAAGAGAGAGAGAGAGAGAGAGAGAGAGAGAGAGAGAGAGAAAGAGAGAGATTGATTGATTGATTGCGTTTATTATGCCCCAGCAATGGCTATAGGGCAAAGAAGAATAAGCAGAAACATAGATTTTACAATTAGTTTAGCAACAATGAAGGTTACAATAAACTTATAATCAAGACTAAGCTTATAAGGTAAGGTCAGTCGCAAACTACAAGCAAAGAAGTGAAACAATCGCAAGCATCATAAGAAGTACATAAGTAGCAAATTTAGCAAATTCAAGACCATCGGAACGCTGATAAGAAATGTAAACTACTGTCTAACATCACTAATAATGCGAGGTCAAGTAATCTTACACAGTAGAGATGACAAAGTATAGTAAGCAAGTATAAGCTGGGATGAGTACAGACGTAGCAAAGTTAGCAGACTGAGAATAGTCGAACGCAGTAAAGCAATAATTTCTAATATAGCTTAAACTAGTATGTAAGGTGTAAAAACTTGATTAAAACAACATACAAAAGTAGAGCAAACGCAGATACAAGCAGGATAAGTATAGTAAGGCAAGGGAAGAAAACTTCAAGAAATCAAGCATTGATAAAAGCTAGTATAACTAATTACATAACTAATGTAAAACTAATTTAAAGATGAGGTCAAATCTAACATAAACGCAAATATAATGAAGTAAGCAGTTACAGGTATAAACAATGTAATCACAGGAATAGCGACACAAGCAAACTCAGAAGCGATCAAGAACGAGCGAAGAATATCCTTAAAGGTGACTAGGAAGGTGCCGAAGTATTATAAATGATAAAGGAACAGAAGAAGCATATCATGTCAACCTATCGAGGTCAGCCACCGAGTCCACCCGAATCACAGGTTCGCCATCCGATCGCCTGACATTTACACGACCCCCACTGACCCAGACATATCGATATGATCTCGTCTTGGCAGTATGCTTGGTTTGCTTCAGCAGTTCGTAGATGTTTTTGGGAAGCAGCTCATTCACGTAAATATTTCCGCCAGAATCATTCTCGCAAACCTCACTCTGCACCAGTACACGACGCACACGCTTCTTTGAGATAACGATATCACGAACAGCAACAGAGATTGATTGATTGATTGATTTATTTAATATGCCCAAGCTAAGGCTGAAGGGCAAAGTGTGATAACAAAGGTAAAGATACAACGTCAGAAACGAAAGAGAAGCAAATAGCAAATCGCAACAAATCGGTGAGCTGACTTAATAACTAATGCTAACTGTACAGTAACTTAAAAAAAGATAACAAAACAAAATTTATCGTATACAAACGGCATGACAGTAGGTCACAATATAAACTATACAGAAAACTGATGCTCACTATCAGTAACTAATCAATATATACAAGAAATGGAAATGAATGTCAATAAGTGGGAAAAAGTGAGTGACTAAGCGTGGGAGAGGAGCCTCAAGCAGACTCAGACTCAGAAGCCAGGAGAAACGCACGGAGAAGAGATTTAAAAGTGCCAAACGTTGGAGCTGAAACGATGTTGTCAGGGATAGAGTGCCAGAAGTAGATAGCAGAGAGATGAAATGAATTTCTATAGGTAGAAGTTCTATAGAGTGAAATATGGAATGTTAACGAAGACAAAGCAGTACGTGCCGATCTCCTGGTCGAAGGGTCAAGGGGTGAAAAGAGTTCATAAAGGTAAGAAGGAGTATGGGTGAGGAGAACGCGATATGTAAGACAGCCAAGGAAATACAGTCTCCTATTCTCGACGGACAGCAACCCCAGACGCCTTCGAAAAGGTGTGATGTGTTCATCTCGCCTTAGATTGAAGATGAATCTAATGCCACAGTTTACAAGTCTTTGAAGCTTGGTGTTCAGTTCACTGCTCAAACCATGGTAGACGAGACAGCAGTAATCAATAAGGGGCAAAACTAAGGTCTTAACTAACTTGATTTTAAGCTCGGTGGAGAGAGAATTCTTGTTAAACTTAAGTTTGTAAAGAGCATGATGCACACTTTTCGAAACTTGAAGAATATGCTTATTCCATGTAAGGTTGGAGGTGAGAATCACACCTAGGTTTCTAACCTCGTTCACATACGGCAATGGAGAGCCATCAACCATTATAGGAGGCAGGATAGAGATATTGATGTTGTTAACGTGATATTGACTAGCAAATAAAATAGCGTTTGACTTGGATAGGTTAAGATTAAGACCGTTAGCTACAGCATACCGAGAAACCGCATTAGCATCCAGGGAGATAGACTCAAGAGCACGAGGAACTTCAGTCGGAGAGCAAGAGAGATAAATCTGTAAGTCGTCAGCAAAGAGCATGTAATTAGAGAAGGATAAGACGCGACTGATATCATTGATGAATAATGAGAATAAAAGTGGACCAAGTACAGAACCCTGAGGAACGCCGCGGGGGACAGGGAGCCACTCAGAATGGTTACCAAGATCGTCAGCGACAGCCTGAAAGCGACCAGTAAGGTAGGAGAACACCCAATTAAGTACGGAATCAGAGAAGCCAAGTAGCTTGAGCTAAGAAAGAAGCGCGAGATGTGGAACAGTGTCAAACGCCTTACTGAAATCAAACATAACCATAAGGGTAACCCGCCCCTCCTCGACTCCCGCCCTAATGTCATTGCACACACGAAGGAGAGCAGATTGAGTGCTGTAGCCAGAGCAATACGCTGACTGTCTAGGATCAAGGAGACCGTGTTCATGTAAATAAGCAACCAGTTGATCCACGACAATCCTCTCAAGAATCTTAGACATTTCAGGCAGATTAGCTATTGGTCGTGTGTCAGATAGAGACAAGGGAGTGCGAATCTCGGAAAGAGGACGAATTAGGGCACGCTTTCACTCAGGGGGAAACACCGACCGCTCAAGAGAAAGATTGAAAAGATTAGTGAGCCTGGACGCAATGCAAGGCCACGCAACGCGTAGGACCAAAAGAGGAATGCCATCGACTCCCGAGGCAAGGGAGTGATGAGGGCGAGCAACAATGAGCCCATGGATCAAATTGGAGGAAACAGAGGAAAAGACGAACTCAGGATGGCTGGATGGAACGGTTAAGGTACGAATAGTGGAAATGAAGTTAGCATAGCTCAAAGGAGGGCCAGAGGAGACCCCTGCGTAATGTGAATTAAGCAGGGACACAGAGAAGAAGTGAAGAGGAGATACAAAGGAAGACCTGACGAGTCGCAACTGGGTTCTCTCCATAGTTTCGCTGGGTCGGTTATATTGGTTAAGGACGCAAGCAGGAAATTAGACTTGGCCCGCTTGATATCAAGGTTCAACTGATTCCTGAAGTGTCGATAACTAAGATAGCCAAGCAGGCTATTCGAGCGCTTAGCTTGCTTGAACAAAAGATTGCGTGTACGAAGACGAGACCTCAAATCTTCAGTGAGCCATCGTGCATGAGGCCTCCCAGGAACCAACAAACGAGCAGGAGCAAAAACGTCAAGGGCATCATGAAGGGTGCTGGTCAATGCGGAACAGTAACTATGTACATCGGTAAGTAGAGGGAAATTATTAGAGGAACGATCTACATTGACCAGGCTGACAGAAAGGAAATCACAGAACTCCGACTCATTCAATCCCCTGAAACAGCGCCGCCGAATCGAACTACAAGTAACTACCGGAAACTTAAATGACAAAGAGAGAGTAAGGAGATCGTGTCCAGCAATGAACGGACAGGAGGATTTGTTAAAGGATTAAATTTTATCACAGTCATCTATTATTAAGAGGTCAAGACACGTGTCAGAAGTGGCAGTGTGGAAGGTGGCGGCCGAAGGAATAATGTGCAAGGAGAGGCTATACATAAGTTGTCGCAAATACGCAGCCTCGAAGTGGTCAGATAACAAGTCACAGTTTAGATCGCCGCCAATAATTACATTTTTATATAAGTGAGACACTTTGGTAAGGGACGCGACAAAATTGTGTAGGAGACAACCTTTGGGCCTCCTATAAACCGACGCAAACAAGACCGATTCATTATGTGTGGTGCGTAAGTCTAAGATTAAGTACTCAGGTTCATTGACGTGACCACCCGAGGACCTGGCTATAACGGTGGCTTTGAGCGATTTATGAATGTAGCAGGCAACGCCACCACCGCGACAACAGATCCTATTATTGCGGATCAAAAAATAATCATCAAGAACCACCAGGTCGTCGGAGACGCCGTCATGGAGCCAGGTTTCGGAAACAGAAATAACGTGGTAAAACGCAGGGTGGAAGTGTAGCCTTAAAAAATCAATATGACCACGCAAAGAATTAGAATTAAATTGCGCAATACGAAATTGAGTCACGCCAGAGAAACCAGCACCATTATCAAGAGGAGACATAGCCCGAGCAGAAGTCGCTCGTCAGACAAGCCGATCAAGATCGCTCTTAGAATCTATATTAATGATGGGCTTTCCATCAGATTGTCTAACGTGAATGCGACCACCCTTAACCCAGACATAAGAATAGGATTTAGCGTTGGCTGTTCGCTTGGTAAGTTGAAGTAGCTCATAGATTTCTTTAGAGAGCAGCTCATTGACGAACACACTTCTGCCCGAATCAATGCCACAGACTTCCCGCTGAACAAGCGTACGCTTTGCTCGTTTTTTAGCAATTACAATGTCTCGGACCGCACGCGAGGTTAACGCAACAATAAAAGAATTCGTTGACAAAGCCTGGGGAATATGATCGCGCGTAGTCCCAGGCGAATGCTTACGAACAACAGGCCTGACTTCAAGTATGTGACAAGAAAGGTTAGATATTTCCAAGGCAGCAAACACGTTGCGCGCACATTCCAACGGGGAAATAAGCATACTGGCTGGCACACCGGATAACATCAGAGAATTTTCCGATTGACTCTGCACGACGGGAGAAAAAAGTGTACAATCATTTTTTAAGTCGTGAATCGCACGCTCAAGAGTGGAGCACTGTTGCTCTAAGGAAGAGATACGGTGACTATTCCTTTCGACACTATCCGCAATGCAATTTAATTTGTTGAGCTTCTCACTAAGCTCGTTGTTGGTGCGCCGCTGCTCGTCAGTAAAAGCCAAGAATCTCGCATCAGATTCCTTGATCTGGTCAATAAGTTTGAGTAGTAGTCCGTTAGTGGTGGCATCAATGTCCATGTCGACGCAAGGCTGAGTGTCAGATCGAGAGGCAGAGCTCGCAGAAGAAGCCTCGCTACCAAGCTCGAGGTCAGAAGTAGGCGTATGTTCCTCATCCACTGAAGCAAGGGGGACATTCAGAGAAGAAGAAAGAGATCTACAGCACGAATCAGCATACTTAGCAAGAGAGAACGCTTTAACACATCCCGGGTGGAATGTCCTCATGCATACACACTGGACGGTCGCAGTCGCAATCGTCTTCTTGCATCGCATACAAACAGGCATGGCAAGATTGATAAGAAATGATCAGAGTGAGTAAATTCTAGTCAGATAGAATACAACAACACACAGCGGCACTGATGTCCAACACACGAATCGTAGGCAGAAGGCACACACTGTCAATACCGTAGACACTTAGCAGGTAGTAAGCAAATTCAATCTAGACACCCAGTAGACAGGATCACGTGAAGCGCACACCACAGAGACGAAGCCAGAGCACAGCCTCAGACGATCACGACAAGAGCAGCAGGCAGAGGCAGCGCACGCGCAAGAGAAAACCGGCCGATGGCGTAAGGCTTCAGAGCACTCCAAAATCCGTCAAGAAGTCCAACAGAAAAATGCCGGAAACACGCCAAACAAAGCCGAATGGACACCGTCTACTGGAGGGAGGTGTCAAGAAGGTGCGCCCTTGACAATGAGCTGCAAAAGGAAAGCCCCGAAGGGCAAGAACAAGCAGCAAAGATCGAAAAGTGCGGAGCGAAGAAAAGTACGTCAGTACGCTGTACTCACCAGATCCAGATCCAGAGAGAAAGAGATAGATAGATAGATAGATTGATATATTTATTATGCCCAAGCATAAGCTAAAGGGCAAAGAATAAGTTACATGGAGTAAAGAAAAAATATCAAGAACAAAAGTTAGGTAAAACGCAGAATAATAAACGCAACATAAGAATACAAGGTAGGTTAACTTAATCTAATCTAACCTAACTAAAACTAATGTAAACTAAAACTAAAACTATATAACGCAAAGAAGGACGAGTCAAAGCAAGACTAAGAATCAAGAGTAAGCAAAAAGTATAAGAAAAGAAGTAAAATTAAGTACAAATAAGTTTAGAAATATAAGTAAAAATAAAAATAAAATAAAAAATAAAAATGAAAATAAAAATAACGGTGAACAGGCGTGAACAGGCGTGCTTCGATGGTGAAGCAGAGATCATGCTAACTCCGATACTAGAAGAAATGATCGCAGGAGAGTCTTGAAAGATGCAAGTGAGGGAGCGGAAACAATGTTGTCTGGAAGAGAATGCCAGAAATAAATCGCCGATAAATGAAAGGAATTACGATATGAAGTAGTTCTATGATTAGGAATATGAAAAATATGTGATGATGTCATTGTGCGATTAGATCTTCTTAATGAAGGATCAAGAGGAATGAAGAGTTCACTGAGATATGAGGGGGACTGATGATTGAGAATGCGGTAGATTAGGCAACCAAGGAAGAACAGCCTCCTATTTTCGACGGAAAGCCACACAAGTCGACGTCTAAATGGTGTGATATGTTCATCTCGCCTCAAACTAAAGATGAATCTAATGCAACAATTCACAAGTCTTTGCAACTTGATATTTAAATCATTGCTAAGTCCATGGTAGACCAAACAGCAATAGTCAATGTGAGGCAGTATCAGAGTGCTCACTAGTTTAATTCGAAGCTCAGTTGAGAGAGAGTTCCTGTTGAACTTTAACCTATTTAAGGCAAAATGAACATTTCTAGACACTCGTCTGACATGCTTACTCCATGACATGTTAGATGAAAAAATTACACCCAGATTCTTCACTTCGCTAACAAAACTCAAAGGTAGAGTCGACAGTAATTTTAGGAAGAAGGGAAGTATCAATATAATTGGAGTAAGCATGGCTAGCAAAGATGATCGACTTGGACTTAGTAAGATTTAATTTAAGGCCATTTGCTACAGCATATTCAGATATAGCCTCAGCGTCCCTTGATATTAATTCAAGGCCACGCAGAATATCTTTAGGAGAGCAGGAAAGATATATCTGCAAGTCGTCAGCGAAGAGCATATGGCATGAGAAGGTCAAAGCATTTCTAATGTCATTGATAAAAAGGGAGAATAATAAGGGACCCAGCACAGAACCCTGAGGAACTCCTAAGGAAGTAGGAAGCCATTCTGAGCAGATTCCGACATCATCAATTACTGCTTGGGAACGGCCAGTGAGATATGAGTAAAACCACATGATCACCGCATCAGAAAAACCATATTTTTTAAGCTTGGTGAGAAGTAGAAGATGCGGAACGGTGTCAAATGCCTTACTGAAATCAAAAAGTACCATGATGGTAACAAGTCCAGCGTCAATTCCCTCCTTGATATCATTGCAAACACGCAATAAAGCAGACTGTGTATTATAGCTAGAGCGGTATGCCGATTGCCTTGGATCAAAAAGATTATGTTCGTTTAAATAATCTACCATTTGATCAGCCACAATTCTTTCAAGGAGTTTGGACATCGCTGGCAGATTGGCTATCGGTCAAGTGTCAGATGGGGACGTCGGTTTGCTGATTTTAGAAAGCGGACGAATAAGAGCGCGCTTCCAAGCAGTTGGAAAAGAAGAGAATTTCAATGAATTGTTGAAAAGCTCAGTAAGCCAGGACGAAATGCACGGCCAAGCAATGCGTAGTATAAAAGGAGGAATGCCGTCGACACCAGAAGCGTAAGAGTGAAGGGGGCTGGCAACAATGAGCTTGTAAATCATACTAGAAGTGATAGGAGAAAACGAAAACTCTGGGCGTGTAGGTGGACAGGTAAAAGATGAAATGGCTGAGCTGAGGTCAGAATGACTCAAAGGAAGATTGAAAGAGACTGAGACATAGTACGAATTTAACTGGGATAAGGTAAAAAAATGAAGAGGGGAAGCTAAAGTGGACTTTACAAGACCGAGACGGGCAAGCTCTCTCCACAACTTAGCCGGATCATCAATATTATCGAGAGAGTTAGCAAGGAATTCACTCTTTGCACGTTTAATGTCGGAGTTTAGCTGATTTCTAAAATGTCTGTATCTCAAGTAACCAAGCAGACTGCCTGAACTCTTAGCTTGCTTATACATACTATTGCGAGCACGAAGACGACACTTCAAGTCATCAGTCAGCCATCGTGCCGGTGGCCTCCTGATCACGAAAGCGCGGGCGGGTGCACATACATCGAGCGCATTACAAAGTACGTTAGAAAGCGTTTCGCATGATTCGTTAACAATGGCACCGTCAGACAAAATATTACATGTGGCAGAAACTTTCTCGACATTAACATTAAGGAGTTCGAGGAACTCAGAATTGTCAATGCGTCTATAACAGCGCCGCAGAATGGAGCGCTCGGTGCTGATAAAAGTCTTAATAGAGAACGAGAGAGAAAGAAGGTCGTGGCCCGCAATGAAAGGATATAATGATTTAGAAAAAGATGATATTTTATCTCGGTCATTAACAATCAAGACATCAAGCCACGAGTCGGAAGTGGCCGTGTGAAAAGTGGCATCAGAGTGAACAATATGAAGAGACAGGCTATACATAAGATCGCGTAGATAAGATGCTTCTACTTGGTTGGTCAACAGGTTACAATTGAGGTCGCCACCAATAATAATATTTTTATACAAATGAGAGAAGCTAGTAAGCGATGTAACAAAGTCATGAAGGAAGCAGCCTTTGGGTCTCCTGTAAATGGATGCGAACAAGACGGAATCATTATGCGGCAAGCGAATATCAATAATTAGATACTCCGGATCGTTTACATGACCGCTGACATGGCAACAATGGAAGCTCCAAGCGATTTATGGACATAGCAAGCAACGCCGCCACCCATTCGGCCAATACGATCATTGCGAATAAGGAAGTAACCATCGATGGCAACAAGATCGTCAGAAATGCTCACGTTGAGCCAAGTTTCAGAGACTGAGATAAGATGATAAAAGTTACTACTGAAATGCAATCGAATAAACTCAATATGGCCTCGAAGGGAGTTTGCATTAAACTGAGCAATGCGTAACTGATGCTTGGGATCCATGCCGCCACGCGAGACAGGTGCCAAAGAGCGAACAGGATGTGCACGTCAGATGAGCTTATCCAAATCCGTTTCCGAGTCGATATGAACAATCGGCTCACCGTCGGAGCGCCTAACGCAAATATGGCCGTCCCTAACCCAAGCATACTTATAAGATTTTTCCTTGGCAATGCTTTTAGTAGTCTTAAGTAGCTCATATGTATTTTTAGGGAGAAGCTCATTGACGTAAACAACACGAACGGAGTCGTTACCACAAATGTCCCTCTGAAGAAGCACACGTCGCACACGCTTTTTAGTTATAAGAGTATCACGAGCCGCACGCGAGGTCAAAGTAACAATGATCGAGCCAGTTTCAGATATAGGCGACGGTCGATCGCTAGCTATCACAGATTGAGTCTTGCGAATAATTCTTGCATCCAAAATGTGGCACGACAGTTCGGGGATTTCGAGAGCCGTGAACATGTTGCGAGCACAAGCCATTGGGGTAATGGGCATTGTAGCTGGGACGCCGGAAAGAATAAGCGAATTATCGGATTGATCGGATACAGGCCTATGTTCGGATTTCAGGCTACGCACCTCGTTTGCAAGAGCAGTACATTGATGCTCTAACGCAGCAATCCGCTGACTGTTTCGCTCTACATTACTCGCTATGCTGTTAAGCTGATTTAATTTATCGTTTAGTTCGCAATTAGTGCGTCGCTGCTCGTCCGCAAAAACAGTGAACCTGGCCTCTGACTCCTTTAGCTGATCACTCAATTTAAGCAATAGCTCTCCGATGGAAGCATGAGACATGGGGGCCTCCGTCACCACTTGCGACCGCGGCAGCGATCGAGTGTCATCACTCACGGACGCAGACATACCGGCAGTATTAAAATTGAAAGATGTGTTGTTATCAGCCACAGGAGTGAGAGGAAGGCTCAGGGATGAAGAGAGCGACTTACAACACGCATCGGCATATTTATTAACAGAGTAGGATTTAACACAGCCGGGATGGAACGTTCTCTTACATACACACTTAACTAGCGCGGTTGCGATCGCCTTCTTACACTTGGCGCACACAGGTGACATAAGTTAAATTCGATAAGCACTGAATATGCCCCAAAACTCTTTGTACTAGACAATGTGAAAGATAGCGGTCACAGTGTGTAAAGCTAAACCCGAAAACCACACAAATAAGCGAAGAAACACTGAGAAATCACGCAGATATAAAGCGCCCGGTATATTTACAAAAATGCATGAGCCACTAAGTAATTACACAGCTAACACTCAGAATGATGAGCGTATCAATCACAGGTGGAAAACGAAAGCTGTCAGTCACTGTTAACACTACGCTGTTATTATTTTAACCATAAAGATTCAAACTGAACACCCAGTAGACACAGAGATCACGCAGAGCTCACGCCGCTGAGGCAAGGCAGAGACCCGGTAGCCCGATGAAGCACAGAGAGAGGCAGCAGGCGGAGGTGGCGCGTGCGCAGAAAAGAGATAGCCAATGGAGATGACAGGACAGAAGAAGTTCTCCAAAGTATAACGGTGCGTCCGAATCAGAAATTTTAATGTAGCGTGTGTAATAAAGATGAGTGGACACTCACCTAAGAGGAGAGTGTCAAGAAAGTGTGCCCTTGACCGTGTAACTGCAAAAAGAAAGCCCCGAAGGGCAAGACCAGCAGTAACAGCGCAAAAATTACAGAGCGAAGAAAAGTGCGTCCGCACGCTGTACTCACCGCAGAGAAAGAGAGAGAGAGAGAGAGAGAGAGAGAGAGAGAGAGAGAGAGAGAGAGAGAGAGAGAGAGAGAGAGAGAGAGAGAGAGAAAGTGTATGCGTGCGTGTGTATGAACGTCTTCCCCCCCCCCGCTCTCTCTTTCTCGCTTACTCTCTCTCTCTCTCCCTTTTACACAAACATGTCATACACACGCATTGGGTGTAGCAATCAGCTGGTTCTAGCGTCCGATGGCCGACGATCCGGAACAACTTTTGGTTGTTACAGTGATTTTAAGAAACGCGTATTCTTAACATAATTCCAAGACAATCTTTTCTTTATCAAAATTTTATTTAAAGCATAATTTTATATTATAAGTTAAAATAGTTAGCGACTTACGCGGTAGTAATCACCCATCAGCTGACGCAGATAGTCAACCGTGCCCGCGTTACGCTCGTGGCGCACCGCCCCTGCCTACCTTCTGTACTCGACGCGTAATTCGTTAACTATTTTGGCTTATAACTCAAAAACTACGTTTCAAATAAAATTTTGGTAAAGGAAAAATCGTTTTAGAATTGCGTCAGGAATACGTCATTTTACGGACCTAATGTTGTTTTGAATGACCCTGTATATGCATATACATATACATATGCATATTGAGGATGTTGTGCTGAAAATGACGGAATTAATTACAGTAGGGAACACAATCCGCTGCACTTTCTTTTGAGTCTCTCTAAGGTACATCATCAACGAGAGACTCAGGATCGAAGCACAAACATGGCGTAATAGTTACGACAGTCGTAGTTGTAGTCGTAGGCAACGCACAAGCTTTGTTGTATAATTATGTCATATGATAGATCTAACTGTAATGTGTATCCAAATGTAGATACATAACCTGATTATATCTAAATAAATTAAGAGTTAAAATATTAAAATGTTCTATTTAACTATATTCAACTATGAAAAGTAAATAATAAGATTAGTTGTAAAATGTAATAAAAATTGATGATCCATTCTTTTATGTTTATGGATTTGTTTACATATAATAATAAAAGCTATTAGTATTATTTTAATTTCAAGTTGTTCTAAAAGTAAAATAATAACACATTTGAGAAATAAAAGATCCAGATGAACACAGTGTCTTCTTAAAGAATTCATAAAGTAGTCTTCCTTTCTGAACAGTAATTCCTGAGGAATTCATAGAAGAATACTTTAAAAATAACGTAGGAAGTTACATGCACCATGATTCGAATTCCTCAGGACTTCTTAAAGTATTCATATAGAATTATTTGTTAGAATTCCTCAGAACTTCTTAAAGTATTCATATAGAATTACTTGTTGGAATTCCTCAGAACTTCTTAAAGTTTTCATTAAAACTTCTCCAAGTAGATATCTCAAACGGAATTAAAAAATTTATTTTCAAGATTTCTGATAAATGTTCCGATTTTTATAATATTGGAACGTTTCTCAGAAAAATTTAAAAAATAAAAAATTCTGATTAATTTTGTAAGAGAAAGAAGATTATACCATGTTTCAGCCAAGCCATAGTCGTACCTGTTAAAGCATTTTTAATTTCTGTACCTGACAAAACGGTCACCCATCCAAATGTTAACCATTGCCAACGTTGCTTGACTTCGAAGACCGTACGCATCCTAACGCCCCGTGATGATCCATAAACACTTCTTGTTTATGCATACATATTTGTTAATATATTGTTTTGTTAATTATATATAGCGCATTTCGTGTATAAAAGTATAAATTAGCATTTATTAAGCGATATAATTATAAAAATGTAATTGAGATTATCCAAGCACTCGAGTAATTTTTGATAAATACTCAAAGTATTCCAAATAATAAATCGCGAGGTATTCATTGCAATTAACTCTTAAGGAATACTTCAATGTGAACTCATTGTGGCTAATTTCTCAAGAATTCTTTATGTATTCATTTTTCTATTTCGCCAAGTATTTTTTTAAATGACTTCTCTATGAATGCTCGAAATATTCCAAATAATAAATCGCGAGGTATTCATTGCAATGAACTCTTAAGGAATACTTCAATGTGAACTCATTGTGGCTAATTCCTCAAGAATTCTTTATGTATTTATTTTTCTACTTCTCCAAGTATTTACTAAAATGACTTCTTTAGGAATTTCTGTTCATCTCTGTGTTATCTGGGAAATGATAGAAACCTGTTTTACTGCTATACTAAAATGACATTTAAACAATTTACAAAGCTGATTAAGACAATACTAATTAATTACGCCACGTTTAAAAGAACAAAACGAGCTCTTGTTCCAGAATATCGATTGACTTATAATAACTTATTTAATTATTTACTCTTATCTATAATTGAATATAAGTATAATTATATTCAATTATGATTAGGTTATGTATCTTTGGATACACATCATAGATTTATTATACAACATAATTATACGACAAAGCTTGTGCGTTGTCTACGTCTACGACTACGACTGTCTTAATCATTACGCCATGTTTTGTGCTTCGGCCCTCACGCTCACCACGCTACCGGCTCACGGGCATCCTCATCACCACCGGTAATAGATTAATATATTAGGTGTACAACTTTGCTTCCGCCGTTTTCTAATAGATGGCTGTAGCAGTAAGTGGTGGTCGAAATAAACAGATCTGGCCCGTGGTTGGCCCCGCCTGGCTGTCTTCTCGGACTCCAGATTGGTCTTGACAGCTTTAGAATCTCCCTTTAAATATCATCATAGCTCATACCTTATTCTTCGAATCAAAGCTTTACTGCTTAAAATGTCTAAGACATACAACATGGATGTCAGACTGTTTTCGATTCATAGGGGCATTGTCGGTAACGAGCAGGTGGACCTCTCGGCTAGGGGGCCATTCGTGGAGGGATTGATACACGGATAGGAGTCCCGTCTGGGGAACTCCGAAATTTGTGGAAGAAACATATGTACGACGAACTATTTATCACTGTTAAGTTGGCACCGCAACTTTCTGCACCGCAAGTTTTCATGACAGTTCTACTTGCACCCTAAATAGTTCTAGAGTTCTTGATAAGTTTCAGAAATAGTTCCGTTGATTTAGTTAAAAAGAAATTAAATTTGAAAATATGAGGTGCTATTTTTCCTGGCACCTTATTAATAAAAATTGAACGTTTTAACAGCAGTTCTACTTGCATCCGTAATAGTTCTAGAGTTCTTGATAGATTTTAACAATGGTTCTGTACATTAAATATATTTAAACAATTTTTTAATTTGGCTGTTGGCACCGCACCACAAGAGTAAAGTACCACTGTCTGGCGAGTTCTAGCCAACTTTATGGCATTTTTTAACAGTTCTGCAATAGTTCCAAAGCTTATTGTAGGTTTTGTCGACAGTTCCGGTCTTTAAGCATTTTTAAACAATTTTTTTATTAGACGGCTGGCACCGCACTACAAGAGTAAACTACCATTTTATAGCGAGTTCCAGACGAGTACATAGCATTTTTCAATAGTTTTGCAATAGTTACTTCCAAAGCTTTTTGCAAGTTTTGTCGACAGTTCTGTTCTTTAAGCGTTTTTAAACAATTTTTTTATTAGACGGCTGGCACCACACTATAAAAGTAAACTACCATTTTATAGCGAGTTTTCCAGACGAGTAGTGCTCCTGCGGTGCCAGCCGTCTAATAAAAAAAAAATTTTTTTAAATGATGATCTTTCAAAGGGCTCTGGTCAGGGCGCGCGGCCTCCTTCACTGTGTCAACTATCTGTTAGCTACACTGGACTGTGATATCATCAACGCGTTAAACGACTTTATATGCTCTATAGATAAGTTTATCTGAAGACTCGGTAGATGCTCGGAGTGTCTTACTCACAAATGTATTTGCTTTCGCATCTACATGTTAAGATTTTTAGTCAACTTAATACCTAATGGTATTCCTGATCGAATCTATGTCTCTAGAATAAGTATAGAATATCCAATATTGTCTTCTTTTCTTTTTGTACCTCTTTTCATCCTTCTTTCTTTCTTTCTTTCCTTTTTCTTTTTTTCCCCTTTTCTCTTCCCTTTTTTCTTTTTCTTTTCTTTTCTTTTTTTTCTTTCTTTATTTTTTTCCTCTCTTTTTTCCTTCTCTTTTTAAGGTGTTTGTTTGTCGCGCGCGCTTCGTGTTCAGTCTAGTCAGTCCAGAAGGAATGAATAAGAAAATGATCTTATTGCTTTAAAGACAGCCCACATAGACAAAAGGATGTCTTTTAGATTTCTAAAAGACATCTTGCGATTTCTTGCAATATCTCGCATTTTTTACGAAAAGATATTTTTTCGCGATCTAAAAGATGTCTTATGCAACAATTTGAGATCTCTTTTAGATATCTGGCGATGTTCAAAAGACATCTTGAAAAAATCTAAAAGATATCTTGAAGAAATCTAAAAGATATCTAAAAGATGTTTTTTAGAAATCCAAAAAGTCTATATGAGACATCATAAAGATGTCTTTTGTACGTCTTGAAGATCTTTTTTAGAATTCTTTTTAGACATTTATAAAGGTTTATACATTTATGCGGAGGCTCAGAGAGCTTTCTCCGAGAAGAGGTGCGAAGACCCGTGGAATTCTCCATCAGGATACAAGAAATTTATTACGTAGGTTCTAAGAGGGTTGAGAGCTTACTACGATTGCTATCATAATACATAAGTTAATCCATCACCATAAGTGATTTTCTTATACAGGGAGTCCCAGAGCATACTGGTCACTGTTCATAAAAAGGTAGATGGGATCGAGATGAACATAAAAGTTCAATATTGTTGTGGGTTTGGTCTGCTAATAATCGAGATATAAATTTTTTAAATTGTGCGAATGAGAGCGCGCCTTGCGCGCCGAAGGAAGGACTCGAGCCGCTCGAGCCATAGCACGGCCTACTGTTTCAAGCATTGGCTGCCGGCGGCGGCGGGGGAAAGAAGGAGAAGCGTGGCGTCGTCGCCGTTCCCACGTCTCGCCGCACCGCGCCTAAGCTCGCGTCGATGGCTGCTACGCACACTCGCGATTACATGACGAGATTATAAATTATTAATAAAAATAGGACAAATTTAAATCGTAATAAACTTTTGTAAATAAGAAAGTCGAAAGAGAGAAAGCGATGGAAACGTATGGAACCTGCAAATAATATAATATTTGCCGCATCAAATTCTCTCGTTTTTTATAGAATATTAAATTAACGAAGATTTATCACGATTGATTCTTTATACATTCTCCTTTCGTAACCATCTTATTAGAAAATTACGAAATGCACGAAATACTATCCCTAATATGCACTCTTTGTAAAATAACACGATAGAAAAATATTCACGTTTGATCTAACGACTTCAGGATAAATTATTCGATGCAACTTCTATGGTAATTATAAGTAATTAGAGATCAATGTTATGTCAAGTATCGTTAGTATGGTTAACTAGAAATGATTTTCTCTTGTATATGATAGAGAACTTCGAATTTCTTCTATCGTTAATACATTATAAGTCACTGAAAATCTGTCGTAATTAATAATGCAATTAAAGGTAGAAGAAACTCTGAATTCTTTTATTCATTATTGAATTTTTTATTTACTCTTGATTTGTATGTAAAATTGAACTTTGTACTTTTATACTTTGTAATTTAGCAGGAATATCTTTCCCTCTAAAGTATTTACAGAAACACGATAAACGTCATTTTCAACAACAGTTCCAATCAATATTATTAGAGTTTCATTAAATGTCATAAAATTTTTTTAACAAGATTACTATTTTTTAACATTTTTAACATTAAACATGATACGACACTCAGAAAGAAAGTATCGTGTTGATTATTTATCGCAGTTTTAGTGATAATTTTTGATAATTTTTTTTCGATCGTGTGTAACACTAAAAATATAAAGAAATGATAATTGTTAAAATTTTATTCAAATTACACATAATGAAAGTAGAATAGTACAAACTAAAGATGTTGTTAAACATGGTAATATTTATTGTATTTGTGTACTACGTAGTGCTTGAGAGAGAAAGAGGGAGAGAGAGAGAGAGAGAGAGAGAGAGAGAGAGAGAGAGAGAAAGCGAGAGAGAGAGAGAGAGAGAGAGAGAGAGAGAGAGAGAGAGAGAGAGAGAGAGAGAGAGAGAGAGAGAGAGAGAGAGAGAGAGAGAGAGAGAGAGAGAGAGAGAGAGAGAGAGAGTAAAAGAGAGAGGGAGAGAGAGGTGTCATACTAAAATGCGCGAAATACTTATCCATAGTATGTTACACTCTTTGTAATAACACTGAAAAATATTCCTCTTGATGTAACGATTTCACGATAGCTTAGGCGCGATGCTACGATAATTATGCTTAAAAATTAATGTTCAATATCATGTATTGTTAACACAACGAAGGATTTTCTTTTATAACCATAGAAAACTTACAGTTTCTTCTACCTTTAACTGCATTATTAATTACGACAGATTTGCAGTGACTTATAATGTATTAACGATAGAAGAAATTCGAAGTTCTTTATCATATACAAGAGAAAATCATTTCTAGTTAACCATACTAACGATACTTGACATAACATTGATCTCTAATTACCTATAATTACCGTAGAAGTTGCATCGAATAATTTATCCTGAAGTCGTTAGATCAAACGTGAATATTTTTCTATCGTGTTATTTTACAAAGAGTGCATATTAGAGATAGTATTTCGTGCATTTCGTAATTTTCTAATAAGATGGTTACGAAAGGAGAATGTATAAAGAATCAATCGTGATAAATCTTTGTTAATTTAATATTCCATAAAAAACGATGAGAGAATTTGATGCGGCAAATATTATATTATTTGCAGGTTCCATACGTTTTCATCGCTTTCTCTCTTTCGACTTTCTTATTTACAAAAGTTTATTACGATTTAAATTTGTCCTATTTTTATTAATAATTCATAATCTCGTCATGTAATCGCGAGTGTGCGTAGCAGCCATCGACGCGAGCTTAGACGCGGTGCGGCGAGACGTGGGAACGGCGACGACGCCACGCTTCTCCTTCTTTCCCCCGCCGCCGCCGGCAGCCAATGCTTGAGACAGTAGGCCGTGCTATGGCTCGAGCGGCTCGAGCCCTTCCTTCGGCGCGCAAGGCGCGCTCTCATTCGCATAATTTAAAAAATTTATATCTCGATTATTAGCAGACCTAACCCACAACAATATTGAACTTTTATGTTCATCTCAATCCCATCTACCTTTTTATGAACAGTGACCAGTATGCTCTGGGACTCCCTGTATAGCTCTCAGAATGTAAATTACATCACGAGAAAGGCAGCGTTGCCTACAGCGGCGATTCCGCGAACTACATCACGACTGCGGATGCTGCACGCGTGTGCACATTGTATTGTGGCGGATGTTTCACCGCTACATGAACTACTAAATTATGATTTAAAATGTCTTTTTTTTTAAATGTTGAGTAATAAATATATAAAGACGTTTATAGATATCTTAAAGCAATTCTAGAATTGGTCTTCAAGATATATGTATGGTGGCGGAACCCCGCTCGTTCCAATGTGTTCGTATTTTTCTCGTCGGTAGGATGGGTCTTTCGCCAGTGAACTAGGCCTTAGTTTCAGTAACAGAAACGTATTTTAGCTCTTTATATACAATATGTACAATATATACAGTCTATGTTTTTCTATATTCGGGTGGCCCTGACAAGGGCCGTTGTTTCAAAAAGGCTTTAGGCCTTAGGCCTCCACCGTATGTGGTTTAGCTACTGTAACCCGATACGCTGGTTCCTCGTTGTTGTTGAAGTCTATGCTACCTTTTGACTGTGTAGGCGGTGTTTTCTGGCTAAGCCTGGTACGACGTCTCTTTTCCCGGGATCGTCTCTCCTTAGATGTTTTCCGTTGCTTAGCCCTCTTCTTTCGTTTTGGTTTTACCGTCCTACTGCGGCTGTCAGTATGCGTTCCGCACGAGGCGGTTGCTCCAATGGACGTCTGCGTCGCCCTGTCTCGTCGGCAGCAATCTGGGGTATCGGTCTGCGTGGCTGTACTGCAACTGTCCCTGGTGAGGTTCTCCAGCAGGTCAGGTAGTTGGTACCGCGGGGAGGTGTACCTCCAGATCCTCCGATCCCCTTTATCCAGAGGCTGGCACACTAATACTCGAGGCGGCTTCGTGTTCCGGACCGGTGACAGCGTGAGCGCCCGGAGTCTCCACTGCAGCGTCGTAGCTTCCTCCAGAGTGGTCGCCATGGCGTGTACAATACTTGTGGTAAAGCGTAGTGCTTTGATCTTCCAAAAATGACTATCTGCTCAGAGCGCAAAGAGTTACTCTCCGGTTCGCCGTTGCTCCTTATAAAGGCTGGTAGCTGTCATTTTATTCCTGAGTAAAGAGGGCCTCTGGTGGCGAACGCGTATCGCGTTTTTCGATAGTAGGATCTTAAATCTCCTACAGCGTCTCTGTGGTAGCCTACTGCCAAGGGGCTCGTGGTCCTGTTTCGGTAACATTGTATTGAGGTGGCGTACTGTCAGGGGCGCTTAGCCCTGACTCGCCACATGTATAAAATACATTTTTAACCTCTAGAAGATCAACCCTTTTTTGGCCGACTTTTTTAATTTTAATACTAAAACATTTTTGTCCTTGTCAGTGAAATAAACTACAAAGAAGATAACATCACTCTAACGCCTAATATTATTAGGCTTTTAGTTCGAAAAAAAGTGATTATTTTTTTGTTGTATTTGAACTTTATATTACTATTTATTGTTAAAATGATTGTTTAGCGTCATTTGCAATAAAAATGTTAAAAAATATGTATATAAAAATATAATTATGTTGCACTTTATGAAGTATGAGATAGTATATAAAGTGTCATTAAAGTAACATATGAAATTATTTCGAAATAAATGCATATATTATGTTAAAAGAAGTAATTTTAGCTAAACGAATATATTGTGTTTTCGGTAAATTTAATTATAAGCCATATAAGAGCTAATATCTGGCTTCTGGCCAGAAAGAGGTTACGATATCTTGTATAGATCTTTCATTTAGATATCTTTGACATGTCTAATTCGAAAATTTTTAAGATATCTTTTAAGATGTCTTTTAGAAGATTTTTAGATATCTTTTAGAAATTCTATGAAGATATCTTCGATAAAATCTTTTTAGATATCTTTTAGCAATGTCTTGAAGACATCTTAAATAAGATGTCTTTTCAATTTCTACAAGATATCAATGTTTACTGGAGGGAGGCGCGTTTTGCCCGGCGATAGGGTATTAATGAATAAACCTAGATTATGTACCCTTTAGGATTAAAAGTGATTTTCATGACACTAACGCATGTACTCGTACTGCCATATAGATTTAAGACTGTTTCCTATGATATATGTATAACTCCTCTTATATGTTTATTGACCAGCCAAATGGGCTTGCTCCCAATGGCTACTCCACTTTTTCCAATAAAAAAAAAAATAAATAGATCGTAGACATCATACAATAAGCTTAGGCATTTGTAAACATAACACCATCGAAATATTAGTCGATTTGTGTTTGCATCATAAAATTATTCTTGATTGAAAATGTCAGCTTACGAACCAAATTCTCGTCATTTGCGGGAGATTTTTTTTACTTCAATATGAAGAAATCTGCGGCTGAGGCTCATCGAATATTCTCAAATACGTACGATGAGGCCGCTATTAGTGAAAGAACGTGCCAAGAGTGGTTTCAACGGTTCACGAACGGTGATTTTGATGTCAAAGACCGGCATGGCGGTAGAAGAGAGAAGGTTTTCGAAAATGCAGAATTGGAGGTATTACTTGATCAAAACTAGTGTCAAATACAAAAAGAATTGGCAGGATCATTTGGAGTCAACAAGCCAACAAGACTCAAAATGCCTGAAATGGGAATGATTCAGAAACAAGGAAATTGGATGCCGTACGAGTTGAAGCCTCCTGCCGAAAATAGTCGATTAAAACCGATTAAAACGTAATCCATTTTAATCAGTTTTAATCGGTTTTAATCCGCGCCTGGATTAAAAAGTAGTCGATTTCAATTCGAAACAAATTATAATCAGTTTTAATTTTGATTTCGCGAATTATTTTTAATCCGAAATCATTACATTCTAATACAGATTATTGTCAATCTAAACAAACACAAATAATCGGATAGATATATAATCCAAAATAATCCGCAATTTTAATTCATTATAATAAATATTTAATTTTTATTAATTGAGTTGATTGTAATCCGATTTAATTCAAAATTTACCGATTTCGGGGATAACTAAATCGGTTGGAATGCAGTAAGAATCCAATTTTGTCTAAGCAAGAGTAATTCGTTTTAATTTCAAATTATAAGATTTCTCGGATAAGAATGAAATCGGATTTAATAATACAATTAAATCGAATTTGTCATGAATATTATATTCTACTGTATATATATAAATAAACAAATTTATATTTATTAGAAAGTTTTATTTATTGAATTTCAAATATATTCGGAGGTTTACATAAATATCTACAATATCCTACATCTATATGAATAACCTTGCTTTTGACATCATTTATGGGAACTATTGAGCTGTGTACATAATTTTCTGATTCTATCTTATCTATGTACGACATATTGAACGGTTTGTTGGCACTAATTGTAATTTTTGATATTTTTATAAGGTATTTATTATTTAATAGAATAATGTGTATTATTTGACCATATTCGCCTAAATGTAACTGAACCATTGTATCATTCGTCCTTCTCGCTTTGCGATACTTCTGGCTGTGAAATACAACACCTCTAACAATGCATTTTTTATATGCTTTATACATTTTATCATCGCATTTTACTGTATAATATTTGCCAATAAAAACGACATTGTTGCCATCATTGTTGCCGTGTCGGATTTTGATAAATGTTTGTATTGAAATAAATTTGTGCAATAGTCACGCACGGCAAGTACATCACAATAATAATCTACATTATCCATTAGAAAATGCAGTACCTCCAAAGACTTTTTCAACATTTGCTGGTCAATTCCGTTTGGACCATTCATATTGTTTCAATTTATATATATTACTCTCGAAAGGAAATGCAGAAGTTGACCACAAAGGACCTGTTTTTTTTACCGATTGCACTATATGCAATAAAGTGTGCACATTAAAAGTCATCTTGTGTTGTCCATAGTACACTTGAAAATAACCTACAAACTTCAATAAATCGTATTCACATTGTTTTAGTTCATTTGCAGTTATTTCAGTTTTTAACAATATGTATAAACTATTTACAAGTAAAGAATAATGCGTAAATGCATCCTGATTTAAAACGCCGTTAAGGCATGGCAAACTATAATATAATAGCCATGACTTTTCCGCAATGCTTTTCATTTTGCCCGATTATGCAAAGATTCCGGAAATCTATAAATATCTTGAGTTGGTTTTATTAATTTTAACCGTTTGTTAATTATATCTCGTTCGGCTTTATTCAATTTAAAACACGGCTTAGAATCTGATGCAGTCCACTGATTCCAAATGTATTTGCTTACTCCACAGAGAATACCATGCATGTATTCATAAGCAAATGACTAAACCATATCAATTTGTGGAATTTGAGATACTGATTTGAGATATCACCTCGTACGCCAATTTCACTGCTTTTCTTTAAATCGCGCACAAACTGAACATTTTTGTAATGACTGTCAGCAGTTCGTAAAGGTGGATCATGTTTACGTATAGGATATCTTATTCCATGTATTTCTGTGATGTATTCTCCGGGTTGGTAGCGCCAACTACAGCCATATCTTTCATTAAACTGCACTCTATTTTGCATTGGGCGGCAAATGGAATCAACGGAACACACTAAGGGACAGAATTTTACAAGAATTTTTTCATTATCAAGACCATTAACAGTAATACCGTTATTGTAAAAGGTAAGAAACTTGATCAATAAATTTTAAAAAATACAAGTCCAGTTATTTACTGTTCGGTTCGTGCACATTAATAGCCCGGCTAAAAGGTCATATTTCAATCTACTCTTAGGTGGTAAACAATTTAAAATTATTTGTAGTGACCAAAATCCACGTTTTCTACTTTTAATTAAAGGGGCGCCATCAGTACTGTAATTAAATGTTACTATCAAATTAACATCTTTCGAAATGTTTCTATAAATTTCACTGTCGTTAATATCTGTAACAATATTAAAGTTATTAACATGACAATTATTTTTTGATGAAATAAAATCAAATATCTCAGTTTTGGTTGCTTCGTGAGAAAAAAACATTTCTAATTGATATTTTAAATCAATTGACATAAAGTAATTATTGGATCTCAATAAAATTGTATGTTTTTTTCAACAAGAGTTACACATTACTGATTATTTTATAAATTTTTTTCTCGACGTTGAATATAGAATTTTGGTATGACATTTGTCGCAGAAATAGTGATAAACTACTTTGCCGTCTGGTGGATCAAATGCTTTATTTAAAGTGTATTTGGAAATATTAATTTGTTCAAATTTTGGCCCGGCCAATAATTTTATCATGTTTATAAGTGCAGATTTTGCAACGTCTGACAGCTTAAATTCGGAGCGAAAAAGTGACGACTATTATCATTATGTCTCGTATTGTCAAATTGGACTCTGGAAATAATACAGTATCGTCGAATGGGATATCATCTTCTTCACTCATTTGCTTTTCAATATATTCATTGTTGTCATCCATATCGCTTTTGGTAGTAAAACTATCTTCGTCATCTTTTTCTTCTTTGCTCGTTTCACTTTCGTTGTCGTCACAGTCGTCCGTTATGCTATCATCCATACTTTCTTCGTTATTTATTTTATTTTCATCGTCACAACCCATGTCATTACTGTTAATTGTATCGTTATCTCCTTCATTTCTTACTATCTTTACTGTACATGAGGAATACTGCATGATAATGTTATTCACAACATTATCAGATCTCCCGCTGCAATCCTCAAGTGGTTCAGCAGTGTTATTACAAGGAGCATTTATTACGTCTTTAATACAAGGAGCATTTCTGATGCCTTCATAGATTCCAGTATCATCTACATAAGAATTTATATAATTTATAGTTGTAATGTAGAATAAACCCAGTTATAAAAATTAAGTGATAGTTGTAAATAAATGAAGTGCATTTCAGAATGAGATAAATATTTTGTTTGACATTAATTTGTAATGTCTCTCATTAATTGAATAAACAAGAAAGAAATACGTCTGATAAACGACGGAGGCATGAGAACGTATCTGAAGTAGAACTGAATAGAAACTTCTGAGTTGAGTTCTGTCTTGTCGGTTAGCCGTCGTGCTAATTCCGATACAGGATGAAATCACTCTCAAGAACTCAATTGAAATTCAGTCTACAGAGGTTCCGTGTACCTGATGCTCGATCTCTTTCTATCTTTCTCGCTCTCGGCAGGCCGTAGTATCTGGGGCCGTGTATGTGTCTCTCTCTCTCACTCTCTCTGCTCGCTGTGATGACTGCAGGAGTCAAATACCATTCTCTCTCTTTCTGCAAGCCGTAGTGTCTGTAGGAGCTGAATATGCCGTGAACTCGACCGATGAAACGTCTCTGCTTGGATGTGCAACAAATCTGCACGAAATACGTGGCACGTCTCGATAGCTTTTAGTTAGCAATACGTTCTCAATGAGCGCCTTACTCCAATGCTCGTCACAGAAGGAATGAATGAAATCTGATTGTCTGTGTCTAGCGTCGTCAAGAAGAATCGGGTCAAACAACAAAAGATCAGACGCGTGTCGCGACGAGGAGTCGGTCAATGTCCTCGGTATTCATCAGGTACGAATGTACATGTCACCATGGAAACTATTTTATGCATATGCGTCTTTAAGTTTTTTTTGAACATTTCCGCTCGCCTTCATTAACTTCCGTTAATAAACAAATCAGAGACTCTCATTGTTAATAGGTAGCGGGCAGAGTTTTGCAATTGGTCGTTTTAGAATTGACTTTTGTGTCCAAATGAACACGACTCGTACAAAACCATCAGGGCCCGGGTGAGTTTGAATTATGCGCCCTAGAGACCATTTAGATGGTGGGGGTAACGCTCGTCAATGATCAAAACAAGAGAACCATTTGACAGAGATGGAGAGGGTCGATTCCACTTATGAATGGAATAGTAGCGTTGCACTCTCTGGACTATCGCGACCAGAAACTGTCTAACATTTGACGGTCAACTGCCTTCCAGAAAGTCGCGAAGACTTAACTGTTTCCAACGATGGTTCGGGATTGCTCACGTTTGAAGAAATGAATACGCTGTTAACTTAAATCGAGGCAGTACTTAAGCCCTCTTACGGATGATTCTGATAATTTTCAGGCCTTAACTCCTGGGCACTTCTTACAAGAAAGTGCCCAGGAGTTAAGGCCTGAAGATCATCAGGATCATCCGTAAGAGGGCTTAAGTACTGCCTCGATTTAAGTTAACAGCGTATTCATTTTTTCAAACATGAGCAATGTATCTCCCACTACGCGCTTTAGATGGTGTTTGACGGACTTAACTCCAGCCTTCCATTTTCCTCCGAAGTGAGGAGCAGCCGGAGGATGAAATTTCCATTAAGTTCCGTCGTTTACTAGGACGGATGCAAATTTGCCTAGTTCCTTTGATGAAGAAGAGAATAATTTTTTAAATTCGTAATCTGCTCCTATGATCGTTCGATGTTCCACAATCGACGTAGCACATATTCCTCGTCGAGAAGTGAAACGCTTGTATGTTGCAATAAATGCTTCGGTGGTATAGTCAGTGACTAGTTCTAGATAGATTGCCGAAATCGAAAAACAAACAAACAGGACCATGTATGCTTTGTACGTTTTGGCGATTTTGCCCTTCCAAGTTTTTATAGTGAAAGGGCCAGCATAGTCAACGCCTGAGTGTAAGAATGGACGCGAAGATGTGAGTCGTTTAGATGGAAGTTGTCCCATTAATTGTTGAGCTCGACATTGTCGATATCGAGTGCATCTTACACACTTCAAGATAGAAGAGCGTATAGGAGCCCGTCCTCTAACAATCCAGTAATCGTTTCGGACATAATTAGACGTAAGTTGTGTTCCTCCATGAATTGTTCGTAAATGGGAGTCTAAAATAATCAACGAGGTTAACGGTGATTTCTTCGGAAGAATCAAAGGCTGTTTTGCGTTCAGAGGTAATAATGAGGCTTGAAAGCGACTTCCTATTTGCAGTAATCCGTTAGCGTCAAGAAAGGGAGTTAGTCTAGCAAGTGAATGAGATTTAGGCAATGATTGTCCGCTTGAAAGAAGTCTTTTTTCCTGATAAAATGCAGAATTTTGAATGTGTTTTACCCCCAAAAATCGTGCATTGTTTATTTCTTGTGTGGTTAGCGGGATTGTTAATGACAATTGTGAATGCTTGCGCATTTGAGCAAGAACACGCTGACAAATGGCAGTAATGCGGAACAATTTCGTTACTGTGGAATATTTATGAACAAGATTCAGAGTGGTAGAGGTGTGGTACTAATTGTGAAAATCTTAGCTGAACGCTCTTCAAGATTTTCATTAATAGAAAGTGCCTTGAGTGGTTGTGGCCGCTTTGCGGATATTTGTGACAGCCATGGAGGTCCGGCCCACCATGTTGGGTGTTCCGATAATTGAATGGGAGTCAATCCTCGGGTAGCCAGATCAGCCGGATTCTCATTACCCGGAACAAATCTTCAACGTGCGAAAGGTAAGGTTTCCTGAATGTAACACACTCGGTTGTGAACGAATTCCTTCCAACAAGATGGATGATTATTGATCCACGTGTATGTAATGGCAGAATCCGTCCACAGATAAACAGGAATACTTTCAAGTTCCAGTACCTTCAATATATGTGAACTCAATTTTGCCAACAGAACAGCTCCGGAAAGTTCGAGTTTGGGTATTGTAAGTTTTTTTAATGGAACGACTTTTGTCTTTGAGGCTACAAGATTTGTTAAGATTATGCCCTTGGAGTCTGTAGATATACAGCGGCAGCAACTGCTTGTTGGGAAGCATCACAAAAACCATGAACTTCGAATTTCATCCGTTGACTTGCATCCAAGCCAACGAGGAAACGTGAGGTGAGTCATTTTTTGAAGAGTATTGAGAAACGTGGTCCACTTGTTGGTTATCATCATAGAAAGATGGTCATCCCAACCGAGTTTAATGGCCCATAATTCTTGAATGAATATCTTAGCTTTGATAGTGATTGGAGAAAGCAAACCTAAAGGGTCGAACAGTGTTGAAATAGTGGATGAGATAGATCGTTTCGTAATGCGTTTTGTAGCAGGAAGTTTCAAGGTAAATAGAAAGGCATCAATTGCTGGTTGCCAGCACAATCCCAATGCGTGAAAAACTGTACTATCTTCGAATTCTAGCGATGTAGTATTCGTTTGATGTTCAGCTGGAATGTCTTTAAGAATGGAAGGATAATTACTTATCCACTTTCGGAGACTGAAACCGCCCGCTATGCAAAGTTGATTTAATTGGCTGATGATCGATTGAGCATCGTCGATGGAATCTGCGCCTCCAAACATATCATCGACATATCACCCTTTTGTCAACGGTGGAATGGCACGAGGGAAATTTTGACCTTTGTCTTCAATAAGTTGAAGTAAGGTACGAAGTGCTAGAAAGGGTGCACAAGCTAATCCATATGTCACGGTAGTTAGTATGTGCGAAAACAGTTGTTTTGATTGAACCACAGAATACGTTAGAATTTCCAATCTTTCGGATGAACTTTGATTTGCCTGTACATTTTCTCCATATCAGAAACGAAGACGTAATGAAATTGCCTGAACCACACGAGAACATCGAATAGATTTGCTTGGAGTGTTGCTCCTGTGTGAAGAAGATCATTCAACGACACGCCGGAGGTAGTTCGACTAGAGCCATTAAAGACAACCCGGAGTTTGGTGGTTAGACTGTGCTTTCTCATAACTCCATAATGAGGAAGGTAATACACAGGTTGAGGTTCGGGTTGAGATTCAGGAACTATACATGTGTTCTAGACTCTCATATTCGGACATAAATTTTGAATATAATTGGACGTAAACGGAGTTAGTTGAAAATTTGTTGGATAAGTTTGTACTTAATCGGACGGCTTTATTACGTGACTCTCCTAAATGTTCAGGAGACCGTTTGAACGGTAGTTTAACGATGTATCGACCATGAGCGTTTCGACTGTGTGTGGATAAGAAATGATTTTCGCACTCTTGATCAGCGGAAGATAAAGATGAAGTATTTATGGAAGGAATATCATCTAGTTCATCATCGACGGATACATGGTAGCCGTGCAGGGTGTTACTAGGAACGTTAGTGTTTGTTGGACCGGACACAATCCATCCGAGTTTTGTAAGTTGAGCAGTGGGTGAATGTGGGGGTCCCTTAATAACTTTATTTTCAATAATGTGTCCATTTATATCTGCGCTTAAAATTAAATCGATGGACTGGGGGGAAAAAAAATTTGGATCTGCCAATTGCAGTCCTCTCAGGTGTGGCCATAATGGTTTGTTAATTAGAGTAGAAGAAATTGATGCCCACGCGTCATTATTGCCCACGTCAATATTAATCAATTTTTTTACTTAGCGTGAAAAGTTGCAAACCCATGTGGTGCAAAGAAATGCTTTGCACACACACACACACACACACACGCGCGCGCGCGCGCGCGCGCGCGCGGACGGAGTGCAAGGGAGGCCTTTGGCCCCCCTTCCCGCACTCACCCCGTCCAAGTCGCAAACCCATATACACTAATGACGTGGGCAATAGTGACGTGGGCAATAATAACGCGTGGGCAATAATGACGTGGTCAATGTTGACGCGTGGCCAATATTGACGTGGCCATTATTGACATAGGCAATATCACGCGTGGCCAATATTGACGTGGACAATATTACGCGTGGCCAATAATGACGCGTGGGCAATAATGACGTGGGCAATAATGACGCGTGGCCAATATTGACGTGGCCATTATTGACGTGGGCAATGTCACGCGTGGCCAATATTGACGTGGCCAATATTGACGTGGTCAATAATAACGCGTGGCCAATAATGACGTGGCCAATCCACCCTGTGGTCAATCGGGATCGTGGTCAATAATGACGTGGCCAATATTGACGTGGTCAATATTGACGTGGGCAAACGGGACGCTCCCGCCGTAGCAAGGAGAACACACGGAATGTCAGTATTTAGTCAACTGGAATGAAGTGTTTGAGCTTCAGAGGAAGTTGAAGGTGCCGAACTACTTAATGACTCGGCGGCCTTTTTAGTAGTGTCGTGCTTAGATGAACTAGACTTATCATATTCTCTATGAATTGATGTATGATGACGCCATCCACATTTCTGACAGCGCTTTGTTATTTGACAGGCCGCGATTCGATGCAGTCCTAAGCAATTAAAACATAATTTGTGCTTGTTGATAAGCGCGATTCGTTGTGGAACAGATTTCGAAGTGTATTGTGAGCATTTAGATACGTAATGATTTGACGAGCAGATTGGGCAGGTGAATGAGTTATTTGCTTTATTTTTGGTTGACTTTCCTTCATAATGAGATTTGACTGCTTTTGAACTCGGCTGTAGTGGGAGTATTTCGGATCGAGAATTGTCAAATGCTTGAAGAGATAGCAATCAAGTAATGAGAAAGTCGCTAAGTTGTTGCCAAGTAGGCGGCTCCTTGGATGTTGTTCCCTAGATGTTGTTCCCAAGCCTTAACTGAATCGGAATCGATACGTTGCCCTACGATAAAAATGAGAAAATCGTCCCATGTTGAGACAGGGCGTTGTAAACTCTCGAGGATTCGGTAAATTTGCATAACTTGTGTATATAATTTTTTTAGTTCCACGGCAGATTCCTTCGTCATGCGCTTGATTGTGATGAGAGTAACGAATGTAATGCTGCATGAACGAGAAGACGTTTGTTTTCATAAAATGAATTTAGTGCATCCCACGATCTCTGAAAATTATCAGCTGATAGTGTTGTGTTTTTCAATATTGAGGCGGCAGAGCCGGTAAGACTAGTTTTCAAATACTGAAGCTTTTCTACGGATGACAATGTCGGATGTGCAATAACAAGCGACTGAAATAAATCTTTAAATGAAAGCCAATCTGACGGAGTACCGTCAAACTTGGGGAGATCAATTCATGGGAGGCGCGCATGATGAAAGAATATCGCCGGAATATCGGCGGAAGAGCTTGATGCGACCTGAGTAGATGGTGTGCTAGGAACGCCTCCCTGCTCAGATTCAAATAACGAATTCAATCTGTCAACTGCATCAACGTAATATTCATGAGTTTGAGCATAAAGATTTGTGGTAAAATATACGTGACTTTGAATAAAAAGACGATCATAGTCATTTAACTCGTGAGTTGCTACTAATATCGCCTTGTGTTCCAAGCAGAAGTGCTCCCAGTCATCCCTCAAGGTCGACAAGCAAGATTTTACTCTATGCTTAGTAACAACTGACAATCCGTCTCCAACAAAACTATCATATGCCTTTGCTATAAAATCAGATATAATAAACTGTTGCTCTATGTGAGCTTGCACGTGGCTGAGTCTCATCTTTAATAATTCTCTTTTTTTTTACTCTTTTATTTGTCCGGCTCGAAGGACCAGAAAATGTTTAGTAAACAAGCACGCCGGATGCAACTGAAGAAAGAATCAATTAACAAAAGAACGAAATTTAATGATTTCAAAGAAACATTGACAGAATATGATATAAACAATGACAATCTCGGTAAAGACAGATATCTTAATTACATAACAAAACACATACAAATTACACAAATGAAAAATATTTAGATTAGTAGTTTTACAATTATTAAAATACAATGAGTTAAACGGTTAGTAACATTAATGAACATGAATATAACACAGTTAGCTTCATCCGTTAAAATTACTTGTGATTACGAAAGAGATAAATAATTCTTACAAGGTATCATTAGTCACATAAGGCCGAATAGGATTAAGACTAACGAATATTTAGTATGTCTATAATTGATAATTATAATGATAAGATTAATACAGATTAAGAAGCATTATTGTTGAATAATAAACACAATTAAAATTATGGAAACAATGCAAGTAATTAGATTTTTACATAGACAACTTATAATAAAACGTGAATATTTTTTGTCGGACTTAAAGTCGTTATAGAACAAAAATGATATTGCATAAACAGTAATTACAGAGAATTTGACGCATATGCAAACTAAAGTTCCATAGAAACTATTGAATATGAAATGTTTGACATTAATTTGTAATGTCTTTCATTAATTGAATAAACAAGAAATCTACATAAATATCCACTAGATACTGCTATGAATGTCGATTGGATATTGATCTATATATCCCATGGATATTTACTAGATCTCATATTGCGGACATCTGGATATTTATAGCATGTCTAATGGACATATTTCCTATATATTCATAAATATCCCTAATATCTATCGAGGATATCCATTAGATATGTAGTACATATTATATTGTGTGTGGGAGGATGTCATAAAAATTATCAAAAGTGGGTTAAGGCCCGTCAAGCACGCTCTGAGAGGTCCTGTAGTTACCACAGAAACGCCCTCGTCGCTGGAAAAGTTTAATTTTAGACTTGTTTCTTGCACTGCGGGTGATCCTTATATAGCGTGGTTGTTGCATCTTCCTTCCGAATTGTACGGCCGCTCTATCGGCGACGCCGCGAATTACTCGGCTGGCGAGTGCGCGGCGGCCGAATATCTAATGGATATATTTAGTAGCTGTTTGGTGGACGTGGATATGTGGACAGCACGTAAATATCTAATGGATATCCTTGGTAGCTATTTGGTGGACGTGGATATGTGGACAACATGTAAATATCTAATGGATATTCTTAGTAGCTGTTTGGTGGATATGGATATGTGGATAGTACGTGAATATCTACTAATGGATATCCTTGGTAGCTGTTTGGTGGACGTGGATATGTGAACAACGCGTGAATATCTAATAGATATCCTTAGTAGCTGTTTGGTAGACATGGATATGTGGATAGTACGTAAATATCTAATAGATATTTTTGGTAGCTGTTTGATGGACATGGATATGTGGATAGTACGTGAATATCTAATAGATATCCTTAGTAGCTGTTTGGTGGACGTGGATATGTGGACAACGCATGGATATGTAATGGATAGCTGTTTGGTGGACATGGATATATAGATAATGTGTACATATCTATTAGATATCCCCGCTAGTTATTCAGAAGATATAGACGTTTAAGATATCTATTAGATGTCTACTAGTTATCCATAGTAGATATGGACATCATATAGATATGTAGATATTCATTAGATATCTATTAGATATTTTGTTTTGTCTGAGTGGGGGCTTGTGAAGGTAAAATATGTTTAATTGTACGTCAATACAAATATATAAAAATGTTTTTTATTACACCGAGAGAATTTTCTCTTAGAAATATTAAGACTCTCGATATTAAGTGTATACCTTCAACCGATAGATGTTGAGCGTACATCCCCAACGTTTCAATGTTCACACTTTATGTTGGAAGTATACACTCATTTATTGAGTGTTATATCCAAATGTTGAGAGAGTGATATGTATATACTTTTAAATATTCAGTATTTAAATCCAAACTTTGGTATGAACACTCAATTATTGGGTGTACACGCATCGGCAGAAATGGTGTCCCTCGGCGTAAAAATTGGGGATTGCGCCGGTGTTGCATCCTTCACCAACGTCACACGCTCAAGAAGGATAGAGTTATGATGAGTGAGAAGACGTGATACCGATTCGCTGGTGTCCAATATCCGTTTCACTCGCACTCAAGCGAAAGACGTTATTAGTACTGAGTGCAAGTGAAACAGATATAGACACCAGTGTATCACGTCTTCTTACTCATCATAACTCTATCCTAGAGCGTGTAGCGTTGGTGACGGATGCAACAGCGGCGCGATCCCCACTTTTTTTGCTCCTCCGCGTCTCCACTTCACCGCGCGCCAAGTAATGCTAGCGCCACACTATGCGCGTATTTGCGATTCGTAATTCATAATTCGCGATTTATCTGACCACTCGACCAGCGAATCAGTGCAAATGACAAATCGCGCATGATGAATCAACGAATTTTCTCACCACACTATTTATGAACGTCAGATAAATCGCGAATTACGAATTACGAATCGTACGAATCGCGAATACGCGCATAGTGTAGCGCTAGCATAACACGTACGGCGCTTCGTACATGTAAGTGATCGCCGCGCTGGACTCCGAGGGACACCATTTCTGCCGGTGCGTGTACACACTCAATGTACGAGTATAAACACTCAATCTTTAGTGTAAATACTCAAGATTTGAGCGTATACACCTAAATTTGGGAGTAAACTCCCAAAATAGAGTATTAACACTCAATTTTGAGTGTAAACTCTCAAAATTAGAGTGTTTTTTCCGTAAGGGATTTACTTTGAAAATCATGGCAATCGTAAGACAATATGGTATGGAAAAAATTTTATGAGAATTTTTCTGATTAATATTTATCACATTAAAAATAATATTATCTATTACAATAAAATATAAAATATAAAACATTTTATTAATTTTATTGTGCAGTTTAGTAATTTTACTTTATGTACTTTAATAATTTTACTATGTACTGTCACGACTTTTCCTGACCGGAAAAGCCGCGGGCAAAAACAATAAGGCCGGCTGGGTAACCGATACCCCCGATGCCGTGCTAGTCGCGCTCGAATCTCAGCCACACGCTATTGCGAGAGATTGTTGGGCGCCAGACGCGCTCGACGACGGGAGTATCCCGTTTGGACACGTAACGATTGGACACCGCTCGATTGGACACGCACGATTGGACACGCACGATTGGACACCGCACGATTGGACACCGCACGATTGGATACCGCACGATTGGACACCGCATTATTGGACACTGCACGATTGGACACCGCACGATTGGACACCGCATTATTGGACACCGCATTATTGGACACCGCACGATTGGACACCGCATTATTGGACACCGCATTATTGGACACCGCATTATTGGACACCGCATTATTGGACACCGTACAATTGGACACACACACACATTTACGTGTGTGTATGCAGATTTCTAATACAGTTTGCATGGGTTAGCGACTTGGACGGGGTGGGTGCGGGAGGGGGGGCCGAAGGCCCCCCTTGCACCCCCCCGTGTGTGTGTGTGTGTGTGTGTGTGTGTGCGTGCGAGCATTTTCTGCACCACATAGGTTTGAAACTTTCCACGCAAAACGAGATGCTCCTAAAAATACGTATATAGATATTTAAAATTCAATTTTTTTTCTGGCAAATCGAAGCTTTTTTCTGCCAGATATTTCTAAGCTTAGATAATCTGTCATATGATATATAAATGTTATTCACTAGAAGACTGCGGTGTCCAATAATGCGGTGTCCAATCGTGCTGTGTCCAATCGTGCGGTGTCCAATAATGCGGTGTCCAATAATGCGGTGTCCAATCGTGCGGTGTCCAATAATGCGGTGTCCAATCGTGCGGTGTCCAATAATGCGGTGTCCAATCGTGCGGTGTCCAATCGTGCGGTGTCCAATCGTGTGGTGTCCAATTGTGCGGTGTCCAATCGAGCCGTGTCCAATCGTGCGTGTCCAATCGTGCGTGTCCAATCGAGCGGTGTCCAATCGTTACGTGTCCAAAAGGAGGTCACCCCTCGACGACGCGTCAATTCGCGACAATCGTTACGCCAATGTGTCCTCGATCCTCGCGCGACAATCTCGACCAGCTCTGCCTAACGGTAGAGGGGCGGGGTGAATTATAAGGGAGCAGGCGACTGCGGTAACACAAAGGGGCGGACGACACACCAGAAAATTAGACTCCGAGCTTAACAAATAACGAACTTTATTAAAAATAAATGCCGGACAGAAACAATAATATCACGGGACGCGGCATGCGGCGTTCCGACAATGCGGCGCCCCGGCGCGAATTAAACCAAAAAGAAACGCGTACAATACGCGGGAAGCTCCCGCGGTAGGCACGCGGCCGACAAGGACGGGCAGTGGAATCTTCCGCGCACAATGAATTTCGGGCGTTCGCACGTGCCGACACTCCCGGCAACTATAGATCCCGACCGCGTGGCTCACGAGGGTCACAAAGCAATCGCCGGCCGCTGCCGCACTTTACCCCGTCGCGAAACCAAAAGTCCCGTCCACCCGCTACTCGCGACGCGATACTCGCTCGCGCGAGGGCTTTGCGGCGCATACGGTCGAGGGGAATCTCCGACGGAACCCGAGCGTCTCTACAACCGTCTTCCCCGTGGCTCGGCGCGTTGACGTCCCGCCTGCTTGCATCCGCCAAATTCCCCAATTAATCACGCGAACGTATGACCGCCCCGCGGCCCACGCGAATCACGCACCAACACGAAAACGGACGCAGAACGGATGCGGGGACGCCCCGCTAGCCGGCAACCGCTCACACGAAATTATCCTGGCAGGCCACCTCACCGATAAAGTCCAAGGCGATGTCCTCCCTCGTCTCCAGGCTCGCTCCTTCGCCCTCGCTGAGGCCTCGCACACGCCACACCGATAATCTCGCCTTTCGAGGCACGACACGCCACCTTACGCCTAGACCGCTCGCACGCAAAAGCGGGGTGGATCGCGGTCGATCCCGGATCGACGCCGCGACTCCCCGTTCAGTCATGCGCATTGTTTCCGCGGCGCGACCCAATTGCTGCAAGGCACGCAGTCCTGCGACCGCAGGGACGAGCGCGCCGTAATCCTTCCGGGGGCCCCCGCGAAATTTTCCTTTTTCCGCTGGGCCACTGCCCGAGCCGGGGCAGCGCACGCGGCGACCTCCGCTCCTCGCGAGAGGACTCGACGGTTCCCCCGTTGCGTTCTGTCCCTTTGGGGCTTCTCCGCAGCCCTCCGAGACGTCCTGTCGCGGCGTTGACGGGCACCGCCGCTTTTCGTCTCCGGCCGTGGTTCTCCCGGGCTACGCCGAGTTCCCGTGCATGCCGCGTGCTCGTCTCTCCCGGGCACCGGTGGAGTCCTTCCTCCTTCCCCGCATCGTCGTTGCTCTTTCTTCCTCTCTCGCTCTCTGTCGTCGAATTCCATTGTGAGGCGGTCGCCGCGCAAAGAAACCAAGAATATGTAACATTAATAATAAGCTCGCTAGGTCCGTCGCGGTTCCCCCTGGAGATCCCCTCTCGCCTCTCGCCTATTTTCCCCGTATGGCGCGAATTCGCAGCCTGTGACGGGGAAGGGACGCTGCTACCCGTGGCAGCTAAGCTACCACGTCACAGTACTTTATGTACTTTAATAATTTTACTATGCAGTTTAATAAAATTAATAAAACATATTTTATCTTTTATTGTGATATGTAGATAATATTATTTTTAATGTGATAAATATTAATCGGAGAAATTCTCATAAAATTTTTTCCATACCATATTATCCTACAATTGCCATGATTTTCAGGGTAAATTCTAAGAGAAAATTCTCTTAGTGTAATAATTTCTAAACAAAATCAATGGAATACTATAGTAATCAGTAATCGTATTATAATTAATCGTTTGAGAAAACTATGTTAATTTAATGTTTTGTTTTTAAGAACATACTATTAAGCTAAAGTATTATATATACATATATATATATATATATTGTCATTTTTAATTTTCGAATTCATTTTTTGAAATAGATTTTCGTCTGAATACACGAATTAACATCCGCGTTCGGCTTTTTAAATGCCTATCTATATAGTATGTATTATATTTAATATATAGACAGCCTTGATAAAGTTTTAATTTTTATTATTGTTCATACAGACATATACAAGCAGTGGATAAATAATACAGTGGATAAATAAAAAGCAATTTGCTGATGTTCCTCACAAAGACAATACTATAAGAGAATTGTCGAAATTTTATTATTATGTGGGAAAAAAACTTGCTGATTTCAAGAAAAGTTCGCGTGAAAAAACTAACGAAAATACGAAAAAGCGACGACAAAACAGCAATGAAAACAAAAGCAAGAAAAGTAAAATAAGCAGCGAAGGGACTGATGATGAACAAATAAACGAAGAAGACGTAAATGTTGAGAATGACGAAGATAGTGTTGAGGATGACAAAAATAGTCGTCTTTACGATTACTCGCCTGAAATTTATTTTATCATTAGAAAAATTTGTTCTTTTAAGGCCCTTGAATACTCGATTGCCAAGTCCGTAAAATTTGTGCGTCAACGCTACACTTAGCAAAATTATAAACTAAAAAGTGGAAAAAAACATAATTATTCTTGCGATTTACAGCGTCATTTTCTGTTTTACTGCGGTTTTTACTTTTAAAGTAATAATTATAATGTTAAAATATACCGAAGATTCTCATTTTGTTATAATTTAATATATGAAAGCAAATATTTGTTTCAATTCGTACACTTGTCAAACAGCTGGTCCCTGCGAGGGGGTTAGCCTCAGTTCCATTCGAGACAAATATACTGCTTAGGGGAGCCCGCCCCGATAACCTTGGCCTTGACATATGTTGTCAAGGTCACCCTTCTGAGTGATCTTGAAAAGATTTTAGCCGTCGCTCGTGATTCGTTAAAAAGTTATTAACAAAAAAAGTTTTATAATTACGACATACAATTATTCAGTATAGGACTATATCGGATGAGTTTGCAACTTTCCACGTGTAGCGAGGTTCATCCTCCCCTGCTTACAGAGCGAAACGACGTTCACGCTTGTACTTTACCACAAGGGTTTGCGACATTAGATTTAAAATTATGGCCAAATAGCGAATTAAAAATGTTTGGATTAGGTTAGGTTAGAAAAAAATCCGGGGATCCGGCCACCGCCGCGGCCTCGTCTGGGCCGCCGGCAGGTGGCGGAGGGAAGACGGGGACGCCCCCGAATAGGGGGAGGACAAAAAGGAGGAGGCGCGTCGAGAATGCGCCCGGGTGGCTCGGAGGAGAGCGGTGAGGCGGGCCCGGAGGACGATCAGGGTTGCACGCATAAAGTGACCCTCCCTTTGGGTCTCATAAGTATTAGCCCGCTGGGGGGGTTTGGCCAAGCCCCCCCCCCTGCTAACAGCGCGGGCCGTCGAGGGGGCGGGATAGCCCGGGGCGTCACTAGCTCCTGCCCCTCGCCCCTTCGACGAGTGTGAAAGCACGGGGGGCCGAGTCAACACCGGCCCCCCGTCCCTCCCCTCTCCGTACATTGTGGAGAGAGGGGGGAAGTGGTGATGGTGGCGGGGGAGATGAGCAGCGACTTGTCCCTCCCTCGCCCCCGACCAAGGGCCGGATCAGTCCCAGCCAAAGGATCGACCGGAGAGGCGGGGCACCCCTTATCGGGAGATATCCGTCCCGCCTCCCCGGAGCGACGCGCGTCGCTCAATGGCGCGTCGGCGTGGGGGGGGGGGGTTTCTCGGCAGTTATGCTGGATAGCGATTCCCGGAGGGGCCCTCCACATCATGCAGACAAGGCCATCCGAGGTGGATTTAGTGCGTAGTACGGGTATTGCACGTGAGCAGGGAGGACTAGCTTCCCGTTCACAAACCCGTGAGTCCCACATAACCCCTGCCCGTGAGTCATCGGCGGCGGGGGTATGCGTAAATGCATTTTCACCTCGTAAAACAAAAAAAAGGAAAAAATCCGGGGAGGAGGTGCAGGGGGATGGGCGAAGCACCTCCCCCACCCACGCGTTTTCTAAGAATAACCCAACCAATTTTATGTCGCTTTGAATAATGCGAAAACATTAGAAACAAACAGCGTAGAGATGTATATGTTAATTGTATTTTGGTAAAACAGCGACTTTCACGCGTTGTAAGTAGGGGGAACATGTTGGTGGACTTCGCTTGGCGTAGAAAGTCCAAAACCTATATGGTACAGTACATAAATACTTTATTCAATAACATTATTATTAATGGGCTAAATTTTGCTCATTTCAAAAAATGCGTCAATTCTTTTTTTGAAAGAATAAGTCCTAAAAAACGCATGGGCGGGGGAGGGGCTCCGCCCCTTCCCCTGCAACCCCTCCCCGGATTTTTTCCTAACTTAACTCAAACATTTTAAATTCGCTATTTGGCCATAATTTCAAATCTAATGTCGCAAATCCTTGTGGTAAAGTACAAGCGTGAACATCGTTTCGCTCTGTAAGCAGGGAGGGATAAACCTCGCTACACGCGGAAAGTTGCAAACTCATCCGATATACTCCTATACTGAATAATTATATGTCGTAACTATGAAACTTTTTTTGTTAATAACTTTTTAACGAATCACGAGCGACGGCTAAAATCTTTTCAAGGTCACTCAGGAGGGTGATCTTGACAACGTATGTCAAGGTCAAGGTTATCGGAGCGGGCTCCCCTAATCGGTATATTTACCCCATTCGGTATATATGGCTATTTATTTATTACCCAAACAAAAAAAGTTTTCAGTATATTTTACGAGTCGATTCTATCGATTACAATTGTTAGTATTGTTCGTTTTGTCTGTTCTGGGTCTTTTCGAAGCAAACCCAAGCAGACCAACGCACTCTAATAGGTTGATTCTGATGACGCCAACCTATTAGAGTGCGTTGATTTTTTGGGTTTGCTCCGAGTAGACCCAAAACAGACAAAATAAGCAAGGCTATTATTTTATGAGAAAACATCTTTATTTTCATGTAAGTCGCAAGAATCTTTTTGGTATGTTTTCTCGCTTCTAACGTCGATCATCAATTCAAGATAATTGCAGTGAGTATTTAGGGGCCTTAAATATTAGTTTATGTTTATGTTTAAACAATTTTGTGTTTATTTTTATTTTATTTGTGTTTATTTCATTTCCAATTTTAACACAAATTGTTTGTATTACTAGAAAGTTTGATATCATTCAGTTATATATGAACTGTTATTTATTTATCACAAGTTTAATTATGTTTTGTTATAACATAAGTTTATTTTAAGGTTTTAAAACTATTGTTTTAAAGGAAACTCAACCAAGCAATATTGTTTAAAATATATAACACGACAGTATTCTTGTAGATATGTGATAATTAAATATGATAATTAAATATGTGATAAAATAAAGTTTATATGAAATATAAGCAAGACATTTGACATTATTTTAATTGTGTATCGCGATGTAATCCGCAAAATCGTGGAATTTTGAATAGCGACGGATTATTTTTGTCGTATTCCGACAGATTCACATTGCATTAAAACCAATTTGATGAAATTGTATAATATCGGATTGAGGTGAATGTATATAACCCTACATTAATCCGCTAGAATATGATATAATTTCAATCGGTTTTAATACTGTATTTTCGGTGCAGAAATCCCGATCCATTCAGATCTTATTTTAATCGGTTTTAATCGACCACTCTCGGCAGGGCCGAGAGATGTTAAACGGCGTTTATTTGCTTGTGAACAGCTGCTTGCAAGGCAAAGACGAAAGGGATTTCTGCATCGTATTGTGACTAGGGACGAAAAATTAGTTCATTACGATAACTCCAAGCGCAAAAAGTCATAGGAACTTCCCGGCCATGCTTCCACATCAACGGCCAAACCGAATATTCACGGCTCCAAGGTCATGCTCTGTATTTAGTGAGACCAGCTCGGCGTAGTGTATTATGAGCTACTAAAATCGACTGAAACAATCACAGGCGATCGGTATCAAAAGCAATTGATGCATTTGAGCCGAGCACTGACAAACGGCCGCAATACAACGATAGACACGACAAAATGATTTTACAGCATGACAATGTTCGACCCCATGTCGCAAAGCCCGTCAAAACATACTTGGAAACGTTGAAATGGGAAGTCCTATCCCACCTGCAGTATTCTCCGGACATTACTCCCTCTGACTATCACTTGTTTTGATCAATGACACACGGCCTGGCTGACCAGCACTTCCGTTCTTGAAGAAGTGAAAAATTGGATCGATTCGTGGATCGTCTCAAAAGATGACCAGTTTTTTCGATGAGGGATTCGTATGTTGCCAGAAAGGTGGGAGAAAGTAGTGGCCAGCGATGGACAATACTTTGAATCGTAATGTATAACCAGTTTTTCACAATAAAGCCTCGAATTTTGAAAAAAAATGGCGGAAGCAAAGTTGTACACCTAATATTTATTTTTAGAAAGTTAAAAAAGGAACTAAAACGTTTGGAGAGACGCTATTAGTCCTGCCAGCATCAGTCTATCTTCATTACTTATTAAAAATAGAACAAAGACGGACTGATGCTGATATGCACTAATAGCGTCTCCCCGATCGTACCCATAAACTGAACAAATTATAGCGCGCGTCCGTCTTGTTCTAGTTTTCCTATCTTAAAAAGATGTTAAATCGATACAAAAGTCTTGAAATGTATTGTTGCTTCTTTTCCACGATGCGGATTGGTTTTCTCACTGCGCTTTTTTCGTGTTTCAAGAATAGCTGTCATTGCGATTCAATTTTGGCAGCTGTCAAATTTATATAGATATTATCTATACAATTATAGCATAAGTAGCGCGCGCGAAGCGCACGTCTGTAATGTCAGTTCCTGTACTTTACGTATCTGATAGAGCATGCATTTTATTTAAAAGAGAGAAGAAATGGAAAGAAATTAGAGAGAGAGAGAGAGAGAGAGAGAGAGAGAGAGAGAAAAAGAGAGAGAAAGGGAGAAGGGGCTGAAATAAGAAGGTAAAATATCAGGTAGAACTATTTGTTATGTAAGGAAAGGAATTTAAAGATTGTTTGCTATAGAAAATTAGGAAATAAAGTAAGGAATAACATTAATTTGATGTTTCGCGTACTTTTCAGGAAATAAATAAATAAATATATATATAGATAGGAAGGGAAAGAGAAATATGAAATAATATAAAAATATAATATAATTTATAAGTTAATTAAAAATTTTGTACTTTAAAATAATACATAAAATATATATATCATATAATAATATCTTTAAAATTTTTTAATCTTTGAGAAAGAAAGAAGTAAGAAATGGAAAGGGATAGGTGGATAGATAGATCAAGAGATAGAAAAAGAGAGAGAGATTATGGAAGACAAGAAATTAGAAAGAGAAACAACGAGTTTTTTTGAAAGAAGGAACGGACAAAGTGAGAAAGAATCAAAATCATATTTTAAAAACGCGCAAAGACGTAATTATTTTGATTGATATATGCGTATATAACACATAAATATAAATATGTACGAGCAAAATATAAAAATTGGTTAATTTATATATTAACATAATTCGTATTATAAACACATAAACCCTACTCTCTGTACCCTACTCTCGTCTCTGTTTCAAAACTAATGAAATTAAAGCAAGAAATTAAAAAAAAATTTTTGTGTATAACTCGGAAACTAAGGCCGAGCGACGGTAACATGTATGGGGAAAAGTTGTTCAGAATAATGACCCTGACAACATATATCAAGGCCATTGAAATCGGTGAGGTTGCCCTCTATCTACATAATTATCTTTATTTCTCTATAAAATGTATTTAAATTTTTAACTCAGCTTTATTTGTTAAGAAATAAAAGTCATTTTTTTAAAAAAGCTATTTTTGCACATTTTTCGTGTTTTTTTGCTTTAAGTGGTTTTTTTAATACTTCTCTGCCAAAAACCGTTTATTATACATTATCATTTTCTTCATTAAAAAAAAAAACGAAGAAAATCCACTACTTAACTATTAATGTACTGCTGATAAAAAAGATTGAGATATCTTGAGAGAAATTTTGGAATGACGTTTTATCCCAGTTTTACGTTTGTAGGTACAAAGGTAGAAAAATTCAGTTTTGCCTTCCAGGATTGAAATACTTTTTGAGAACAACTAATACGATAATTTTTCATAATTTTGAATTTTTTGTATAAAAATTTGTCTTTTTAAAGTACTTTTTTAACGTCATATCGTCTGATGATCAATATTCAACATTTAAACTGCAATAACTCAATAAGTTTTAATTTTCTGATTTGAGGTGTGATCCACTTAATGACGTCTATTAAGCTGGCACAGCCACTTTAGCACAATCGAATAAAACTTACACAGAAATTTAGTGCTCTTTAATTGCTAATTTGTTACTCAAGTCTCAATTTTTTTGCTCCAGCCGTTTGGGAGAAAATGGTGGCTGTGTTAACTCAAGATTAAAGTTAGCACAGACACAGAAAAAAAATTTTTTTTTTAATTTAAAAAACGGTAGTTTTTTATAGAACTAATTTTTTGCTAATTATTTACCCTAATGCCAATTTATTTGTTCTATTTTTAAACTCCAAAAACCACCCCTAAAGTTACTCCCTAGTAAAAAAACATTCTAAAAATTAAAATACCAAGATTTTTCAATTAATGACGCTTCTAAGATTTTGTTGCTCACCGTTTATAATAAATTTAATTTTGTTGCTCCAGCCTTAATCCTTAAAAATCACCCCTACTCACTGTACATTAGCACAATACTTAAAAATGGTAAATTAATGAGACGTATCGATGAACAGCGTTTCTTAGAATTTATTTCTTGCGAAATACACCAAATAAAAATTTATTGCTAATTGTTTATTGCAAAATTCCGTGGCTGTGCTAGACTCGACTCAAGAGTAAAGTACCCTTAAAAAATTTGTTACTCAGCGGATTTCTTTTCCAAAGTGTTTCTAGATTTTGTTGCTCACGAAATACACCGAACAAAAATTTATTGCTAATTGTTTATTGCAAAATTCCGTGGTTGTGCTAGACCCGACTCAAGAGTAAAGTACCCTTAAAAAATTTGTTACTCAGCGGATTTCTTCTCCAAAGTGTTTCTAGATTTTGTTGCTCACGAAATACGCCGAACAAAAATTTATTGCTAATTGTTTATTGCAAAATTCTGTGGTTTTGCTAGATTCCACTCAAGAGTAAAGTACCCTTAAAAAATTTGTTACTCAGCAGATTTTTTCTCCAAAGTGTTTCTAGATTTTGTTGCTCACGAAATACACCAAATAAAAATTTATTGCTAATTGTTTATTGCAAAATTCTATGGCTGTGCTAGATTCGATTGAAGAGTAAAGTACCCTTAAAAAATTTGTTACTCAGCGGATTTCTTCTCCAAAGTGTTTCTAGATTTTGTTGCTCACGAAATACACCGAATAAAAATTTATTGCTAATTGTTTATTGCAAAATTCTATGGCTGTGCTAGATTCGATTGAAGAGTAAAGTACCCTTAAAAAATTTGTTACTCAGCGGATTTCTTCTCCAAAGTGTTTCTAGATTTTGTTGCTCGCGAAATACACCGAACAAAAATTGATTGCTAATTGTTTATTGTAAAATTCCGTGGCTGTGCTAGATTCGATTGAAGAGTAAAGTACCCTTAAAAAATTTGTTACTCAACAGATTTCTTCTCCAATGTGTTTCTAGATTTTGTTGCTCGCAAAATATGCCGGTTAAGAAGTTGCTAAGTGAGCTTTGTTTCATCCCGATTCGTTGGTTCTTGGCTGAGTTATTACTGTTCAAAAATTTTTAAAAATTGTATTTAATTTTGATGGTCCGTTTTTTTACGTATATATTCAGATGGGTGTGTATTTAGATGTACCACCAATTATTAATGGTTTTTATATTTGATCATTCCATTTTTCAAAATGTAGTATATTCTTTTCTGGTTAAAATTTTCCAAATTCTCTTTTGTAGTTTATTTTTTTGTATATGCTTGTAAAAATTAAAAACAGTTCCGTGAATTTATGTCTTAATGCTATTATTATAAAATTATTGGATACTAACTTTTTTGAATGTGTTAACATTCTTATTTATTAAAATTTTTATTATCTGTATACTGTTATATTTAATGTAATAAATAATATTTATTACATATATCTATAATGTAGTACGTATAATGAAATAGGCGTTATATCTAGTCCACAAAACATTTCAGACTAAACTTTATCACATTTAAATATTTTGTTGGATAGTATAGTGCGATTTAAGAGTAACAGTTATCAAGTCTTTCAAATGCTTTTTATGTTTTGCTTCACAAGTATTATATATCTTTGTTCAATTTTTAATAAACAGTTGAAATGCCATAATGCTACGAGCGTTGTGAGATGTGAAACGTGATTTGAATTATCCAACTATTTTCGATTGTTTCTGTAACAATGACACGTTAGCCGATCTTATATGACGATCGTTAGTTGTTTCTCTCTTTTCACGTACTGAGCTTGAAGACATTAGCTTTTGTCTTAAACATTCTGTGGTCAGACTCAGTCGTGTTCGCAATACGATATTGTCCACACTGTCCAATATGAATTTTACCAGAGGACGTCCGTGTAAAGTGCAAAAGAGTGATTTTATTAACACTATTTTAGTACATAAAGATCGCATTGCATTGCTTGGTAATAAAATAGTATCTAAACATGATGCAGTTTGGTCGGAGATATCCAGTATATTAGGTGGTAGTATAACGCCTATTTCATTGTATACTATGGTATCGGGCAACAAACACGGCATACGTCGATTAATCGAAGGTTCAGAAAGAGAAGTAGTGAATCCTGATATAAATATAAGTGGAACAGATGATACAAATATAAGTGGGAATGCAAGCTCTGTTGCAACAGATTCAAGCAATCCAGAGTCCATTAATTTTACTATAACAATATCACAAGAAGAGTTTGAAGAATTAATTGTTTTCAAATCTTATAAGCGTATGCAACGAGGTAAGATTAGAAACAGAATTTGGAAAACTTTTCGACCTGGAGTTTGGGAAGAATTTATTACGTGCAAAATTTGGGACGCAATTCAATTAAAATGTGGATTTAAATTTAGAAATCACTATTTATCAAATATTGGTACGTCAGGATATATAAACGGTGAGTAAAAAATTGTAATTAGAAGCATTTTTTTAATTGACTTAAAAAATATTTCACATTGGACATTAACGCAAAAAATAATACGGAAATAATTTTTAATATGTATATAATTATTAGGTATAATTATTAGAACAAGACACTTAAAAAATTTTTAATTTTTAGTAATGCTATTAATGAAATAAAAAATGTGATTTATTCAGGTAATTGTAAATGTGGAAGTAGTTTACGCGTCGATATAGAAAGTGATTATAATACAGATGAGGTTCTCTTTAATTGTAAAATAATTAAAGGCACTGGCAAATGTAAAAAACGATATTTGAGACAACCGTCGAGATCAATTATTGCCAAACAATTGCGTAATAAACCAATTGAAGTATACCGTGCAGAAAAGGCTAATCAACTGATGGCACCCGGAGATCCAGAGCCTCCGCATCTACCTAATGCTTCCGTATTACACGTAGCAAAAAATGAATACATCAAATCAAAGTTTTATAACAATAATCCCATAAAAGCATTATGCATAATGAAATATAGTTCTTATTATAATTGCATTCACAGCATTGCCATAGATCCGTTTTATGTCCATTATTGGACTAACCACCAACTACAATTATATAAAAAATATTGCACAACAAACATAATTTCTATATACATTGATGCTACAGGGAGTGTCGTAAAAAAATTAACAAAAATCGATAATAGTCAATCAAAACATATATTTTTATATCAAGCTGTAATTAATTATAACGAGAACCAATTCTCAATAACACAAATGTTATCGGAAAGACACACAACAAATAATATACATTTCTGGCTATTGGAATGGTGCAGAACAGGCGCTCCATGTCCAAGAGAAGTTGTCGTCGATGCGTCTAAAGCATTATTAAATGCAGTCATACGATGTTTCACATCTTACAAGACAATAACGGATTACGCAAATGCGTGCAAAAATAAAATCTTGCCAAAGTGTTATATTCATATAGATGTTGCCCACTGGATAAAAACATACGCTAATTTTCTTAAAAATCTTCCACGAAGGATAAAAGTTTTTTACATGGCTGCAATTGGACAATTAATTATGTGTCGAAACATAGACGATGCTGCATCAATATTAATAGCTATACTAACAATTGCCCGTTCGGAAACAGAAGGGTTTTTGAAAAATGGTAAAGAAACCTGTTGCGAAATAGAGAAGAAAAAATTGAAAGCTATTATAACAGGTTAGTCTTATTTTTAATTACTGTTCTCGATTTAGATTTTTATTAACTCAATAGACGTAGATAATACAAAAAAAATCTGTTATTTATGTAATGTAGTGCGTTAGTTATGTAGTGTCTGATAGTACAATCTGTAAGTTTTTTTATATTTGTTATAAATTACAGAAATACAAAACAAGAATTTGTTTGAAAGAAATTCTAATTGAGAATAAATAATACACAGTTTTATGTTAGATGTGCATTTATCATATCATTAAACTTATATGCGTCTCTACTAATGTTTTTATAGAAGATTATTTTAAGTCAATCTAAGAAAATTACTATTGCTTATTTATTGCTTAATGAAGCAATATTTGTATATTATTATCACATTGTTTTTTATTTAATATCGTAGGTATACTAAATAATGAAAATTCTGAGGAAATATTATTAGAAAAATTAAGTCCTACTGACGAAGATGAAGTAATTGAAGAATCAGATAACGATTGGTCAGCATGGGCTATTACAATAAATAACAAAATCGAGGGGAATTTGGATGAAGTTGGTGATCGCGACAATGCCCATTATTTTCCTCAATTGGCAGATCGTTTGTTAAGAGATATAAATATGTTTCCTTTATGGTCAAATGTTTGTCGTGACAATTTTGGCTATGGAAGAGTACCAGCATCAAGCGCAGCTGTAGAAGGAGAGTTCAATAAATTAAAAAATAACATATTTAAAAATGAAAATCTTCCCATAAGAGTAGATGAATTTTTAAGAATTCATTTAGATTATTTATATGGAAAATTAAAAATTGTTGGCGCAAAAAACAAAGATTTATTACAATCTAATAAACTGACTACGACAGAAAATGAGTGCAACAGCAATAAAGAAGTATTAAATGTTGACACTTCGCAAGTAATTTCGCAAGTAATTACACCATCCGGTGCGCATGTTTGTATCATTTGCAAAACGGCAGTACATGCATTACCAGAATGTTCAATAGCATATGATGAAGAAGAAGGATATGGCCAAAAACGTATTTGTCTCTCTTGCTCGTCTTCTACAAATAATGAAACAATTCTTGCTTCTCAAGAAATAGAAGATTGGCGGGGATTAATTTCTAAGGAAAATAGAAAACGCACAGCAAAATACTTGGGGAATGATTTGCGTGGTATACAAGATTCCTTAACGTGGAGTAAAAGTACAAAACTGCCAGTTATAAAAAACGGTAGTTCTATAGAGCTACAAGCTGTAAATATAGACAATATTAATTATTGTTTAGTGAATACTTGCGGATTTGATAGCCTTTTACAAATTGTGCTGGTAGCTCTATCAGACTACAAGCATTTTGAAAATAAGGTACAATCATTTAATTAATTAACTTTTATCTTAATAAATTAATTTATTAATATAATGTAATATATAAAATTAATTTTTTAAAATCAATATTATCTTTCTTGAAATAATGCTGAAAGAAATTTCTGTTTTTTATGTATTAACTTTATATCAACTTAATATTTACTAATTCCATGCAATCATCCTTTTATTGTAAATTTAAAAAAATTTTTGTTTTTTGTAATTACAGCTCTAATTGATACTTTTAACCAATTAGGTATTAGTGTATATACATTAATAATTTATTTTAATAAGAGATATGTGTTGTACCTGATAATAAAATATATGAGATGGCGATCGACATTTTAGACAAAGGTATCAGAGCACATACCTACAAGCTACGAGCACAAATATTGAAGCCTATTTTTATTTCTGAAAATACAATAGAAGATGACAAATATAACAATTGTACGCAAATTGATTGTCAAACTAATATTGGTTATTTAGCCAACATTCTCTTCAGTAACACGCCAAGTTTCGAAGAAACATCGATATGCAGTATGGGATGTCCACCACGAATGAAAAAATTATCAGTTGCACAAATTGATTACAATTTAATGCAACAAGATAACTTTTATAACATTATACAAAATAATGTTATATTAACGGGAGAAAAAAAGTGTTACCAAAAAGATTGTCCAGGATTCGAAACAACAACACTTTGTAAAATAGGTAAATTGTATTATATAATCGCAAAAAATTTTTTAATAATTTTCATTAAGATTTTACTGATACTAAAATTGTCTCTTGGATTTCATAATAAATTCGTTTAGATGTGCATATTAAAAACTGTAGGTTGCACGCGCAGACACATTTAAAATAATATAAAAAAACCAAAAATAATAAAATAATAAATATCACAAATTATTATTTAATATGATTAATAATAATGATAATAATAATAATAACAAATAATATAATAATAACAATAATATTATTAACAAATAATGAAAATAATAACAATAAACAAATGATAATAACAATAACAATAAGAATATAATAAAGACGATAAAAATATAAACTTGTAGCGTTATCTTATTATTTTAAAATTACTAATGCTATAGTTACATTCTTTAATGTGTACATCGAACAAATTTTGCTATTATTTTTATAAAATTGTATAATTAGGGTATAATTATATATTATTATGTGTAAATACAAAACATAAAAAATAAAGATCCACAACATAATATGTTAATAAAGTTATATTCATATATGTATATAATTTTGATAAATACATTTTTAAATGATTCAACAATCTAAAATATTCGATATATTTAAGAACATATTAATAATGTTTACATATTAACATACATATTATACGTTTACAATAATAAAAATAATAAAAAATATTATATGTTATAAAAAACTTTATCACACATATAAATTATAAAAATGTGTATGAACTGAATAATCTTTTTTAGGTTTTATAGTACTATTTGACATATGCATATTAGATATCAACAAAACTAAATCCATAAAATTAGACGATATTCCATCAGAAATAATGAATCCGATCGACAAAACTAATCTATACCTAATAGGTATCGTGAACTATAAAGCTCCACCAATGTCAAGACGAGGATCTAATGAAACGTTTAGAAAATTGGGACATTACACAGCAATAGTGAAACGAACAGGCAATTGTTGGATGGAATATGATGACCTGTCACTTGCAGAAAAAAAAGTCAAGAAAACAAAAGAAGTAAATCCGCATTTACTAATGTACATAAATAAAAATAATTAAAGAAATGTTGTGTTATAAAACATAATTACATTAAAAAATTTTTTTAATAATTTAACAGAAAATTTCATATTTTAATCCTATTAACCCTATCTATTCAAAATATCGGTCACAAATTATTAATTTAAAATTAGAAACAAATTTGCAATTTACTTTATAATAACTTATTTTACACAATTAACTTTATAAACATAGTCTTGTTATCACATAGTTAAAACATCGTATAATAAAAAATCGACAAAATTGGAAACATGTAAATGCCGAAATATCTCATTAATTTAAAATTTTTAAGCGTTGTGCTAATATAAAATAGATGGAGGTGATTCTCAAAAAGTTAAAGATGGAACAAATAAATGTTTTTAAGGTACTTAGTCTATGAGACAAATCTAGCACAGCCACGAAATTTTACAATAAACAATTAGCAACAAATTTTTGTTCGGTGTATTTCGCGAGCAACAAAATCTAGAAACACTTTGGAGAAAAAATCCGCTGAGTAACAAATTTTTTAAGGGTACTTTACTCTTCAATCGAATCTAGCACAGCCACAGAATTTTGCAATAAACAATTAATAAATTTTTATTTGGTATATTACGCAAACAACAAAATCTAGAAACACTTTGGAGAAGAAATCCGTTGGGTAACAAATTTTTTAAGGGTACTTTACTCTTGAGTCGGGTTTAGCACAACCACGGAATTTTGCAATAAACAATTAGCAATAAATTTTTATTCGATGTATTTCGCGAGCAACAAAATCTAGAAACACGTTGGAGAAGAAATCCCCTGGGTAACAATTTTTTTAAGGGTACTTTACTCTTGAGTCGAGTCTAGCACAGCCACGGAATTTTGCAATAAACAATTAGCAATAAATTTTTATTCGGTGTATTTCGTGAGCAATAAAATCTAGAAACACTTTGGAGAAGAAATCCGCTGAGTAACAAATTTTTTAAGGGTACTTTACTCTTCAATCGAATCTATCACAGCCACAGAATTTTGCAATAAACAATTAGCAATAAATTTTTATTCGGTGTATTTCGCGAGCAACAAAATCTAGAAACACTTTGGAGAAGAAATCCCCTGGGTAACAATTTTTTTAAGTGTACTTTACTCTTGAGTCGGGTCTAGCACAACCACGGAATTTTGCAATAAACAATTAGCAATAAATTTTTGTTCGGTGTATTTCGTGAGCAACAAAATCTAGAAACACTTTGGAAAAGAAATCCGCTGAGTAACAAATTTTTTAAGGGTACTTTACTCTTGAGTCGAGTCTAGCACAGCCACGGAATTTTGCAATAAACAATTAGCAATAAATTTTTATTTGGTGTATTTCGCAAGAAATAAATTCTAAGAAACGCTGTTCATCGATACGTCTCATTAATTTACCATTTTTAAGTATTGTGCTAATGTACAGTGAGTAAGGGTGATTTTTAAGGGTTAAGGCTGGAGCAACAAAATTAAATTTATTATAAACGGTGAGCAACAAAATCTTAGAAGCGTCATTAATTGAAAAATCTTGGTATTTTAATTTTTAGAATGTTTTTTTACTAGGGAGTAACTTTAGGGGTGGTTTTTGGAGTTTAAAAATAGAACAAATAAATTGGCATTAGGGTAAATAATTAGCAAAAAATTAGTTCTATAAAAAACTACCGTTTTTTAAATTAAAAAAAAAAATTTTTTCTGTGGCTGTGCTAACTTTAATCTTGAGTTAACACAGCCACCGTTTTCTCCCAAACGGCTGGAGCAAAAAAATTGAGACTTGAGTAACAAATTAGCAATTAAAGAGCACTAAATTTCTGTGTAAGTTTTATTTGTTTGTGCTAAAGTGGCTGTGCCAGCTTAATAGACGTCACTTAATGCTACAAAAACGCTTCGTAATATTCTTTGATTGGCAAATTCGTAAAATTCTTTGTTTTAATTGGTGAATCAAATGCTTTGAAGCATTTGTAGCGTGGATCATACTTCTGGTAACTATTGAGACTTTTGATCAGTGAGTCAAAATCTACATCAAAATCTATATCAAAATTTCAGCCAATTTGACAAGATCCTATTTCTATAAAAACTGCGAAATTCTTTACTAGAATATTTTTAAAGATTTTTTATATTTAATTTCTCATATACGAGAAAATCGCGTTTCCAAGCTTTTAATCGGTATAATATTTATTTCTTTATATGTATTAATATTAATTAGTTAATATAATTAGTGTAGAAATATTAATCAATTATATATGTTTAATCTTCAACGATTACTAATATACATGTTATTTTTTATTTTAAACATGATAATAATTTCAAAAATTTGTTAAAAACATGTTATATATGTACATTATAATTAAAATAACAAGAATAAATAAAATAGCGATTAGCATACAATTATTGCAATGTTTACATAATACATTAATTTTTTTTATTATTTAATTTAATGTTATGAAAAACATTATTACAATGTTAAAAAATGCAATATTATTTACATTGCACATTTTATTTTAACATTACTCAAATCTCCAAATCTATGCCAAAATATGTTCATGACAATATTGGAAAAACTAATACTTTAAAACATTACTTTGTTAATGAATACTGTTATAATAATAACGCTGTAACTATGACTTTTTGCTTACTAGAACTTTAGTAGGTTTACTTACAGGAAATTTCTGTTTTAAAGAACGAGAAAGCTACACGACAGTTAATTGGTGTATTGTAAAAATATCTCACATCTCAGAACGTCATATACTAAGCCAAAGACGCGTCTCATTTCAGCCTCATTGGAATAATTTGGTGAAAGTTGTATGTTTTGCAAAACATTGGCCGCCAAGAGGATATCATTGATACGCCAACCTGGCTCGACACGAGCCTCAGTCATCGAACCGTCAGTCCTTGATATGGCATTCGAGGAATTGTCTCTCGTTTGGCTCTCGTTTCTTCTACCTTTTGGAAGCTGACCTTTTTCTCTAGGACGCCATTCCCAATCTTGTGAATTCTTGCGAGTTAGTCGCCCTTTAGGCGACAGATCCTCCATCCTCGCAAATAAAAGTTGTCAATCCGCTATCGTATTTCTATTGAATTAGATCTAGCCTATTTCGCGAGTTTCATCGTTACATCCTGATTATTATATTATATTATATTATTATTATTATTATTATTATTATTATATTATACTCCTAAAAAAGGACTGGTTTTATATAATTTCACGCGATGAATTTAAGCGTAGCGTTAAAATCTCAAGAAAAAAGAAAAGATAAATCCAGGAAAATGACGTTTCCCGCCTCTTACCTTCTATCTTCAGTTATTTCAGCGTCCTTTTCTCTTTGTAATTCGACGAGACTGTGATAAACTCGATGACGCCATTCTTCATCGCTCGGCAAAATCAAATTTTCGAGTTCTCTGTTGCGTAACTCGTCGCTAAGAAAACTAAAATTCGGTATCTGCGCCGTAAGAAGAAGTCGAAAGATTTTAGCATAGAGCGTGAATAAACTAGTTTTACGCGGTTCGGTACCAATTATATTACTAAGTGCGGCACCGTCTATCTCGACACGAGTCTCGTCGAGAGACTCATTAGACGATGGCAAACTAGACAAACTTGTCGCCGATGAATCGACGTAGCTACTGTTGCTAGTCGATCTAGACATCACTAGTTAGGACGAACACTTGGACACTGCATAAAAAAGCATATTCAGCAAAGGAGAGATTTGAAATGTAGAAACGAGCACGCTCTTTGAAACAAGTACAATTACAGCGTGTCAATCAAAAGAGCTGGTAATCTAGACAGAATTAAGTTGAAGCGCATCTGAAACACGCGGCTGATGCGGCACGCAAAGATATGAGATCTCGAGCAATTTTTAATTGCGCGTGCACCCGTTACGACCCGTGAATCCCGCGGCTGATAGTAGCGACTGGCGACTGTAGGCTAAACCAACGGTTACCACCCGTTGGCGCTCGTCAGCTGAAAAATCGAGGGAAGACTCAAGACATTGTGAACACGTCGCGCAACATCGCGTGCTTCAGAAGCGTATTCCAACAAAATTACATCTTGCACTATCAAGACAAAAGATTACTTTTACGCTATCACATTGAGTCGTCTTCTAAACACATCAAGTCTACACTTTTTTTCCTTGTGCAATTATCCATTCATCCAATGTCAAATTTACACAGAGATATAGAAACGATTATTAAAATTTTAAAAGTAATTAAAGTATAAATAAAACGTTAATTACAGTAAGAAAATAATTGAAAATGTTAAACAACGTTTTTCCAAGGATATGTATATATTCTACAATCTACATAATATCTTCCTTTTAGCATACGTCGCAAATTAATAATCGTTGTACTGACACGTGATACGTATTAGATTATGAAAAATTTAACGGAAAAATAATTTAATAATCGGATTAATTTTATTATATCAATTAGAATTAACAAACAGCATTGGAAAAATAATTCGCTATTCGAATCTGTGTTTGAATAGTCAAGTTACGATCGATATAAGATTATACAGAGAAAAAAAGAATAAGAGAATATCCGCGCTGGCGCAATGTGCCGTTTTCTATATCATGTATTTATTACGTATTTTACGTATTATATAGGCGATATACGTATTATATATCCAATGATCCCATATCGAATTACGTCTCGTGCAGAGAGACTGAATATTCGTTTTCAACAGACAAAAAGAAAGACAATAGACAGCTGTCACGTACGTATCGAATCGATCATTTTGAAACGACGGCGACGGCGACGGCGGCAGGCACGACCATGTTGACACAGTTCGAAGTAAGTGACTGATATTCACATTATATAAATTCAGACAAATGCTTCTACCAATGGCTTTCTTTATTTTTTTAGTTTAAACTACTACTTTACTTACTTTACTTTTTTATCTTGAAATCTGCAATATAAGATCTGTGTTTTGCATATATGTACATATAATGATAAATAAATAAGGCAATAAATTGTATCAAAGATTGAACGTACATAACTCTTTCTTTACATATTCTAGAATAGAATCGAAAATAAACGGAGAAAGCACATGACATATTTATTAATAAACATTATAATTCGAAACTTGTGATAAATATTATTTATATAAAATATATTATACTTTAAATAAATATATATAAAGGCATGTTATTTAAAGCATAACAGACATATAACTCTCTGTTCTATATCTAAATTTTTTTATTTCTTTAACATTTTCATTCATCAGATTGAAATAAGTGTAAAATATGATTACTTATTAATAAGTAAAAAAAAACTAATTTGATAAAATGTAAAAAGCACAACTAAAAAATCAAATCTATAGTAAATCCATTTTTAGAAATAGAGCTCTGATTTAATAAAAATGGTAGTTTAATAAAATACATAATGGCAGATTATATATTGTTATGAGTGACACACTCATAACGATAAGGTGTCAGTAACACGATGACGTAAGTCGGTCAGCTGCAGTCAGCATCGAGCGCATCGCGCGAGGTTTCGCGCAATCCGCTCGACAATTAGCGCAATGCTCCTTAGACAGCACTTGCTGTCTAAGCAATAATTTGGAATACTGACCGATTTACGCCCTCACGCAATCCTCCCCTTCTTTCGATCCAACTACCGAATTATCGGATATATAAACCGGCGAAAGAAGGTGAGGATCGGGTCAATCCGAAGTAGACAAACTAAGACTACACACGACACTCTGCTTTGCGGGGTCGTGTATCGCCGAGATAACTTGTTGTAAACACACAACCACGACACTCTGCGTTGCGGGGTCGTGGACAACAAGTTCATAGACGCGACACTCTGCCTTGCGGGGTCGCGATCTAACTATTGTAACTGAATACAAGAATAAAAGTGTTCAAGACAAATAACGGTGTATGTGACGAAATACCTTCCTCGCGAGATCTCTGGCAGCGATCCCAAAATCGTACTCACAACGAGGGGTACAACAATATTGCACATAGTGCAATCGTTAAACTAATTAGATTATCAAATTTAGTAATACATTTCCATATGAAACTAATTAGTGATTCAATGCATCAATTTTGCTAATTTATTCTCTTATACTTTGTAAAGAGATATTATATAACACACAAAGAGTAGATTTCAAATCCTTTACGATATCTGTAAGAGAAATGTTTAAAGGAGGATGTTAAAAAAGGTCGATTTTCCGACTACAAAAAAAACCTAAAATTTGAGTTCCATGGATATCCATGAGCCGTATAAGAAGTGGAAATGACAGTCTTTTTTTCTGGAAACCTGTGGAAAGTGTCGAAAATCTGTCAAATTGATTGAAAATTGCGTCTATCCGGAGACAAGTCGAGTTTGTGGCATGGAAGAATTTTCAGTCAAACCAGCTTCTGGTTAAATACTTATCCAATAGTTTTTAAGATCGCTAATAATGTTTCAATATCAAGATCCCAAAATTCAAAATGGCAAATTCAATATGGCGTGGCAGAATATCAAATCTTGTCACGAATACCACACTCAGCCGAACCCAGAGACACGAACGAGGACGTAGTGGTTGTTGTCTCCATTTTTTAAACCTTTTTTGTTAAAAATTTTTTCATTTTGTTTTTTTTTTTTTGTTTTTATAATTATTATAAAAACATTAATTATTATAAACCAAAAAAACAAAATAAAAAAATTTTTTAACGAAAAAAGTTAAAAAAATGAATATAACAACCACCACGGCCTCGTTTGTGTCTCTGGGTTCGGCTGAGTGTGATATTCGTGACAATATTTGATATTCTGCCACGCCATATTAAATTTGCCATTTTGAATTTTGGGATCTTGATATTGAAACATTATTAGCAATCTCAAAAATTATTGGATAAGTATTTAACCAGAAGCTGGTTTGACTGAAAATTCTTCCATACCACAGACTCGACTTGTCTCCGGACGCAATTTTCAATCAATTTGACAGATTTTCGACACTTTCCACAGGTCTCCAGAAAAAAAGACTGTCATTTCCACTTCTTATACGGCTCATAGATATCTATGAAACTCGAATTTTAAGTTCCTTTTGTAGTCGGAAAATCGCCCTTTTTTAATATCTTTATTTAAAATGAAAAAGTATTGTAAGATTAAAATAACGGTGAAATGATCTTCAGAAATCACCAACCTTCAGGACAGGCTTTTGGTTTTGGTAGCTCAATATCTCCTATAATATCAAATGCAAACGAAACATTATGAACTTTTTGTTCAATGGTCTTTGGTCAAACGAAAGCTACCTATCCGAGCAAAAATAAAAGAGATGTTACCTTATATGTATAGATCAAAATAGATCTATTTCTATACAATTGTATCTCATGAGATATGTTTTTTATATCTTTTCAGATCTTCAAAAATCTATCATATGTCTTGAATAATTAAAGTTATATCCATTAAGATCTAACTAGATGACCTAAAATCTAATTGAATTTTTAATCGAGTGAGAAGAAATGTAATATATAGATCTATGAAGTTATAATTATATCTACGTATATCTACTTTAATAAATTTGAAATTAAATACATTTAATATTATATTTGCAGAGATATAACAATATCAAAGTAGATCTGCGTATATATATATACCAAAAATTGATGTTAGATCTACAAAGATTTTATAATATTAAAGTAGATCTACATGTATACAAATAGAATTTGTCTAAAACTGACGTTAGATTTACAAAAATAGCTTTATATAGATTTATAGATAAATAAAATAATAAATTTAACCATTTTTAATGTTGGATATGAATAAATTTTATTTAATATTTAAATATAAATTTCATCTATACATATAAGTGTGTTAATTTAAAATAAAATATGAGTTGTAGTATATGTAATATGTAAGTCTGAAAAGATCTTTTTATAATTTTATAACTGACTTATCATAATTATTGACATCTTTTTTCAGTTTTCTTAATTGTAACAAAAAGAAAAAATTTAATGAATTAATAAGCAATGTAAATTATACTTTATTTTAAAAAATCTGATAATATTTTTACTTATAATACAACTTAATAATATTTACATAACTTTTTTCATAGTATTTGGACGTTTACATATATAACTTCCAACTCTTATAACATGACATATTCTAATCAAATCATTTACTTTTAGTAATATAAATTGATTTTCTTCCTTGACAGGTACAATATGTTTAACAATTGTATTAGTTTCAAAATGAACGAACATTTTAGTATGTTCTACGGTAAAATACTGCAAAATAAAATACAAATTATTTTCAATCTCAAAGAAGAATCGAATAGACCCGTATAAAGTTTGGTTATCATTAATAATAACTTGAACTGTGTAACTATTCGTTTTTGTAGCCTTGTAGATTTGTGAAGTATACATTTCGTTATTAATTTTTGCTCGAGCATAAAAACATAAATTTTTTAACTGCAGATTTTTTGATTCAATTAATCTGATTTCAATGTCATCTATGTCTTTTACTTCTTTAGATTTTCCAAGTAGTGCATATGTTTTTATTTGAAATTTATTATTAAAAGTATCTTCATTATGTCCATATTGACTTTGTAAAACTTGTAAGCCTTGAACTAAAGTGAGATTATTAATCATTTCTTGGCCAAGATTTTGAGAACCATGAATACAATTAGCAAGGAAGTTATTATAATTTTCGAAAGGGAAAGCAGATGTGGCCCATAATGGACCCCATCGTTTTACAATACCCCACATAATACAATATGCAAAAGTTGGTGCACATTGTAAGAATATTCTCCATCACCATATAATTTTCCAATATCTCTCACAAACAATTTTAATAAAATTTCTGTTTGCTCTAATTCGGGATAAATACGAATAGGTTTTTGCAATAAATTGAATAAAGATATTACCAATAAAAGCCAATGCTGGAAATACTTATTTGGCAAACAATTTACAATTGTTGGGATTGAGTAATATAAAATCCAATTATAATATTCAGATGCTTTAAAAAATGCATGTAATTTTACACTTCTTGGCATTCTATTAAAAAAATAAGGAGGTCGAATATTCAAAAGAAAATTGTCAATTTCTTCAACATATTCCTTAATATTCCACGTACCCCTTTTAAAGAACCAAAGATTAAATAACTGCTTTACTGTTCCAAGGAGAATAGAATGCATGTTTCAGGCATAACACATGTGCTTAAATCCAGAAGAGGCAAAGTCGAAATAACAGAGTTTCCTTTTACTCCCTTAACATGGTGTACTTCTTTTGTTATGGCTATTCTAGCTTGTTTTTTCATTCTTTTTCCAGATCTCAATTTACTTGGTTCTTCTTGAAAAGCATATACGCGAATAATTTTTTTTCCTGCAATTGTTCTGCATTGTTTTGTTTTAATTTCACAGATATTACAACCAAATTTGCCATTGAAAGAAAGGATATTCTGTATTTGAGCTCTTGCTGGTGCATCTGCAATTATTAATGGGGCCACAATTTTAGAAGTGTAAACTTTTTTAGTTGTAGGATGAATCCACGAAATACCATTATGAAAACATTTATTAAGCTTTTTGCAAAAAGGCTGTAAAAAAGTGTTCATTAATGGTTTGGAATTTGTGTCGTACCAAAGACCTACAATAACAATAAATGATTCTCTTAGATGTTCTGGCAGCTCAGCAATTGTAAACATCAATGGCCAGCAATGACTTTTAGCACTTTTAACGAGGGAAAGGCCATCAGTATTTAATATTAATGTCAAATCATATTGTTGTTTATTACGTCTTGAATTGACTCTGATGTATTTGGATCCATCGGTTATATCGAATATTAAATTGTTGTCGCTAAATAGAACATGTAATTTATCAGCGAGGTTTCTTACTTCAAACATATATCTTATAATATCTACTAAATCAAATTCATAAAAATGCCACATACTTTCTATGCTCGAACAAGATGGACATACTGTCATTGAACTATCGCTTCCATTATAAAATAAACATTGTCTACAGTAATAGTGTTTAATTATAGTACATGTTGTTAAATTTCGAACAAATTGAAACAAATGAAATTGCGTTTTTGGCATGTTATTAGGTTTCGGAAGAACTAATTGTAACGCTTTTAAAATAGCTGTTAAAGCAGCCTTTGTTAATTTATTATGAATATATAAATTCATAATAATTAGAACACTTTGAGATACAGTAATTTCACTATTCTTATACAACAAGTTGTCAATCATTTGTATATTATTAATATTATTCTCGGTATTATTATTATCTCTGCCGTCGAAATTTCTTTCAAAATTGTCACTGATGTTCAATTCATGATTTTCGTTATCTTTATTATCATTTTTTAAATTTAAACCATTGTTATTATTTTGTAAACTGTTATTAGCTTCACATTTATCAGTGTAGTTATAATCTCGATTTTCTGAGTCTAAAGTATTTAATTCATTATTCCTAGTACAACAGTCATATTCATTTTCATACAAAGCTGTAACTGGTATCGTGCTACAACCAGGTTTGTCAATATCAGATGTTCTCTTCCACCGTTGTAAATTTCTTAAAGGAATCTGACAGACATAAAATAAAAAGCTATTAATATATAAAAATACACAGCATGCTTATCGATATTTATTACACGATAGTATAGAGCTGAATCACTTAAAAGTAGCCTATATTTTGATTATTACTATCTTGATCGTTTGTTAACAAATTAAGTTATTATTTTTTATGGATCTTCCTTTATTCATGAATCACATATTAAAACATATTTTTTATAGATCGTCTTTTATTTACATATTAAAAAATGTGATTTACAAGTTTCTACGATTTGTGATTTTTTAATTATCAATTCTTTTATAACACAAGCCTTAAAAATGCTCCTTGCACTTAGAATGTGTAATTCAGCACATTTGTTATACATGAAAAAAGAAAGGTCTACAAAAAATTGTAGCTCAATCAACAAATTGAGAATGATCAAAATATGGATTACTTTTATTCGAATCATCCTAAAATACATACTGGTATATATGGATTATTTCTCCAAATATTATACTTTCTTTTCACAACAAAATTTTCATGTTCCATATCATTTACGAATGACATTCCACTTGCTTTAATATTTTATTTTAATTTTTATTTCCTATAATAAAAAAATGTTAGCAAAAAATTTGAAATGTTTACCTAAAAAGACTGTTAGTAATGTAAAAGAATATTATATAATATTATACAGTATTAAAGAATATGATATGACCTGAGAAATATTTTTTAGTCCAGATTTGATAAAACAACAAATAATTTAATATCTATTTACCAGAATATTTAGTTTATACAAATAAGCACTTTTTCGCTCAAGATTCCTGAGATATATAATTCAATAAGCTACTGTTTGTGTTTTTATTATTTCACTATTGTTTTTTCTACTATGACCTCTCGTCATGATTTGTCACATACCTATTATAATTTTCATTTAATATCTGCTTTCCGCTTATTTTGCCTGTGATTTTTGGAATCGATACACCTCTACAAGTTTTTTAATTATTATATTTTATTTTATAGGATCTTACTGGTATACATATATAACGCCTGAGATCAACATAAGTAGAAATGATATTCTCCTATTGTTCATGAAAACTGTAAAAAAATTAGAATTATAAAAATTATAAAATTAAGTTATTGCTTAATGTTATCTTACAATTTATGTTTGTAAAAATAAAACGCACTATATATAGGTAATTTTTATTGTAAAAATTTTTAGGTTATACTCTATAAACTGACAAACGGTAGATAATCCGACAATAATCAAAACTGCATTTCAATATTTTCTACTAATACGAAAAATCTGTATATAGTGTACATACATGCATGTTACATAAATTACCAAATCATTATTCTTTTCATGTTCAATTATGATTATCAATTTCTTAAGGTTTAATTACAATACCTATTGTATATCTGGTCTTAGATTCACGTGTTAAGTATAATTTTGTTCTTTATTGTTTCTCATATAAAAAAACAAGTAACCTTTCTAGCAATAACAAAACTGTCAGATCTGGCGCAGTGTATAAACATAAGCAACTAAACGATTAAGGGTGCGTTCGTGCTGATAGCGTTAATAACGTTAATAACGTTCTCCTCGAATGCACCTTAAAGCGCGCTATTGGCCATGTTCATGTACGCTACACATATGCTTAGTGCACATGGACACAGAATGCATCGTCGTGTGAGTATTCCAACGTATTCTACTTGGATCACTTGGATGTACTCGAGGCATCAGAATTAATCCGGCACGTGCCTGTGTGCTTTATTTTCCTTTTTACGAATTGTATTACGTGTCTGATCAGTCTTACAATCAGTTTTTATTTACGTGTTTTGTTGAAAAGTGAACATTTCAATCAGTGCTGTGAAAATGTATCTAATTGAGTGTGACGATGATGCCTCTTTGTGCATTGTAGAGGATCACGAAATAATTTGTGACGATGAAAGTGTACAAATTGGAAATATAGTACAATTTGTTTATCAAAAGAAATTATACGAAGGAAAAATAATTATGCACTCTGGTAAGCCAATAAAATATATAATTATATCATTTTTATTACTTTTATTTTTTATACTCTAACCAAACTAGAGTAATATGATTTACTATTTATAGTTATATTAAAACAATTATACTAATTTGTCCAAAAGTTTTATCTTTTTTTCTATAAAAGAAACATTTTTATTATATATTATTATATTGTATAATAATTTCAGACAATATAACGATTTTAAGAGAAGAAGTAAAAAAATTGGGAGCCAAAAAAATGATAAATAAGACGCAAAGTGACATAATTTTATCAGAGACAAGAATACGTAAAAAGCCAAAAATTTATTCCCCAAATGGATCCGACATTACTCAAGAAAAGTTGCCAAATAAAAGGAAACTAAAAAGGAATGTAAGTTACATAATTAATTATAAAATCTATTCTCTCTCTCTCTCTCTCTCTCTCTCTCTCTCTCTCTCTCTCTCACTCTCTCTCTCTCTCACATCAGGTTAAAAAAATCAAATTTTATGTACTCTTTAATCCAGGGAAAAATGTTTATACCCAAATAGCACTGGATGTTCCAAGGACGTCCATTTTAAGTCCAATTCAGGTCCACATGTCCATGGACATAAAATGGACATTTATAAGATGTCCATTATTTGAATTAAAATGTTCTATTCAGAACGTCTTATGCTGGATATCTGATTTATGTCCGCACTTGCATCTTACTTTTATATAATTTATCTTAATTTTTATTATATAATCTAAAAAAAATATTGTAAATTATATATATATTATTTACATAGTTCTAATTAACATTAATTTATAAATAATAATAAATTACATTGTTTTTATTTTTCAAAAGGTTTATTTTAATTGTTCTACTTTTAGATATAATATGAAATAATATAAAATAATACTTATTATTTTTTTATTTATTATTAACACTCAATTATTGGTATTTTTTAAAATGTTTGTTATAATACATTATTGTTTCTTTTTCGTTTTTTATCGTTTTGTTTTTTTTTTCGTTTTTTTTTCTTTTTTATTATCGTTTCTTTTTCTTTCTTTTTCTTTTTTTTTGTTTTTTTTTCCCCGTTTCTTTTTCCGACCAAAAGAGGGACATAGCAATTGGTCTGGGTCAAGCGCTGTCTCTGTCTAACCAGTAGCATAATGGGCGCTAGACAAAAAAAGAAATTGATCCGGACCATGTCTCCTCTTTGTCTTTCTGCGGGACACTTTTCAAGAGCTTGTTACAGGAAATGCACAGTCCATGCTTTATGTCGATAATTTTTACAAAATGTGGATTAACCTACTATTGCAGCAAGCCCTTTAATTGAAAAAGACCCAAAAGAAATAATCAAATCATAATAGGTTCAAAATTTGGTTTATTTCGGACTTTCTATGAATGTCCGAAATTGTGACAAACGTATATCCCATGGACGTCCATTAAAGGACTTTCTATGAACGTACAAAGTTGTGCCAAACGTATATCCTATGGACGTCCATCGAATGTCCGACGGACCTTATTTGGACTCTTAATGGACGTCCAAATGTCCAGAAGCGGATATCCATTGGACATACAGTGGATGTCCTTGTGCTATCTGGGTATCAAGGATCAAATTATAGATTAAATTACATTAGAGCAGATCTAATCCCAGGTAGCACGAGTGGACAGATACAATTATATGAGTGAATTAAATAAAGACGCTACATTTGTGTTCTACAAAATTATTTTAATTTTTGCACAATGAATTTATTAACAAATGTCTGCCAAAAGCATTCTACATTTGTCCTAGTAGGATGCATGTATATAAGAATGTTTTGGCAGACATCTAGAGCTAGAGTAACATTTAATCTTTTATTGTTGATTACGACTTGCTGGCATTGGGAAACTTAGGGAGAGTAATTGTAGCGGATACGGTAGGAGAAAGGTTGGAAAAGCTACAATTATTCTCCCTAAGTTTTCCAATGCCAGCAAGTCGTAATCAACAATAAAAGATTGAATGTTACTCTAGAAGCCTGCCAAAACATTCCTACACGCATCCTACTAGGACGCATGTAGAATGCTTTTGGCAGATATTTGTTGATAAATTCATCGTGCAAGAATTAAAATAATTTTGTAGGGCACAAATGTAGCGAAAAATAAATAGCGTCTTTATTTAATTCACTATGCATGAAGAATTGTATCACATATTATTCGCATACAGTTGTATCTATCTAATTGTGCTACCTGGGAATTTTATTAATTAATTTGTAAAATTAGATCTGCTCTAATATAATTTGATCTGTAATTTGATCCTCTTATATAATTTGATCTGTTTGGATAAGATTTTTTTCTGGGTATTGATATCTCTTTTTTTTTAAAAAGGCCAAAAATTGGAATAAACCAAAAGAAAGTAAACAATCTCAACAATCCGTATCAAAGTTGATGAAAGAAAATCAATGCTTAATGAAAGAACATTGTTTACAAAATTGTTCTTCTACTTCATCAGAAGAAGAAAGCTTATTGAAAAATAAAAAACAGAAGGTAAAAAATCTATTTTAAATAAAAATGATAAAAATATATCAGTAAATTTTTCTTGAATGCATTATTTTTTTAATGGATAGATGTTAATTAAGTATTTAATAAGAAAAATGACAGTAATGTTTATTTTAAAACTAGATTAATTTTTTATTTATATTTATTTTTTAACTATTTATTTTTATACTAAGATACTTAGTAACTATATTTCAGGATTATTCATGTAATAAGCAACGAGATATTAATGCTTTAAAAATCATTAATAACAATTCATTGGAATCCTTTGACAAAAATGTGACTACAGTTAAACAATTACCAAACAAATCAAGTATTCAAGAAATTAATTGTAAGTATTTTAATTACATACTTTTAATTATTTTTGTGTTTTAATTATTTTATTGTTATTAATTATTGTTATTGTTATTAAATTAATGATTATTTTTGCTTTAATTAATAGGTCGAGATAATTTGAGACTAATTTCAGACGAAAATAGTACTTCATCGGAAGAAGAAAGATTATCGGAAAATGAAAAACAGGAGGTAAAAAATCAATTTTAAATAAAAATGATAAAAATATATAAGTAAATTTTTTTCTTAATGCATTGTTTTTTTATTGTGGATAAATGTTAATTAAGTATTCAATGAGAAAATGACAAAGTAATGTTGATTTTAAAATTAAATATTTTTTTATTTATACTTATTTTTTAAATATATTAAGTTATTTAGTAATTATATTTCAGGTTCAGTATTCACGTAATAACGATGACTGTAAAGAGATTTATGACCCTGTTATTGCTGCTGCAAAAATGTTAACTAAACCTGATCAGCTTTATGGAAAATATTGGCCCCATGAACCAGTAAAAACTGTTTATTATTAATTCTTGTGCATTAATTTTCGTACAATAATTAAGGAATACAATTAACATGTGTGCACTTGTTTTTCAATTATGAAGTACTGTACAAGCGATTAGGAATAATTTTTTTAATATATAAATATTTTTTTCAGATGATACTACTTATAAACGACGTTTACTGTCGAAAAAGAATTTGGATGTCAGCTTTAGGAAATTCTAAAGCAGTGACACATCTTGCTCGACGATTGATTGTGGGTGTGTTTAAAAAGGAAAAACTACTAAAATGTACTCTCAGTGGTCAACCACCCAGAGCACAAGGCAAAGAGAGACAAAACGAAGAGATTGAGGGTCTTGACGTAAGAGCAAAAGATGCAATTATTGGTTAGTAATTATTTTAAATTAACAATGTAAAATGTATTTTTCCACTTTTTGTATTTGATTTTACTTTTTATAGATTACGCAATATTAATGGGTGAATCCAAAAATTGGAACGTGCCAGATAGACGAGTCATAGAGCGTAGCATGACTCAACAAATCGGACGGTTAAAGTTGGAGTTAAAACAAGCTCTTGTAAGAGAGCAGGACTAATTTACTATTTTTGTTTTATGTTTATTTTGATAATTTAAATAAATAATTTTTTATGTAATTATCGTGCAATATTTTACTACATTTGCATGTACAATATTTGAAATATATTTTTTTTAATTGTACGATAATTGTTTGTAAAATAAAAATTTATAAAATTGCATTTAAAACATGTTTTACATTTTACCATTATTGCATGCAAACAATTATTAACAAACTATATTTTATTATATATTATTATATATCTCGATCTTATATTGTCTTATAACAATGTTTAAAAAAAATAAACATACAAACAAATATAATACTATATTATGCAACATATACATATACTACTATCTCAAGCCTACTGTCTCAAGCATTGGCTGCCGGCGGCGGCGGGGGAAAGAAGGAGAAGCGTGGCGTCGTCGCCGTTCCCACATCTCGCCGCACCGCACCTAAGCTTGCGTCGACAGCTGCTACGCACACTCGCGATTACATGACGAGATTTTAAATTATTAATAAAAATAGGACAAATTTAAATTGTAATAAACTTTTGTAAATAAGAAAGTCGAAAGAGAGAAAGCGATGGAAACGTATGGAACCTGCAAATAATATAACATTTGCCGCAAATTCTCTCATCGTTTTTTATGGAACATTAAATTAACGAAGATTTATCACGATTGATTCTTTATACATTCTCCTTTCGTAACCACCTTATCAGAAAATTACGAAATGCACGAAATACTATCCCTAATATGCACTCTTTGTAAAATAAGACGATAGAAAAATATTCACGTTTGATCTAACGACTTCAGGATAAATTATTCGATGCGACTTCTACGGTAATTATAGGTAATTAGAGATCAATGTTATGTCAAGTATCGTTAGTATGGTTAACTACAAAGGATTTTCTCTTGTATATGATAGAGAACTTCGAGTTTCTTCTATCGTTAATACATTATAAGTCACTGAAAATCTGTCGTAATTCATAATGCAATTAAAGGTAGAAGAAACTCTGAATTCTTTTATTCATTATTGAATTTTATATTTACTCTTGATTCGTATGTAAAATTGAACTTTGTACTTTTATACTTTGTAATTTAGCAGGAATATCTTTCCCTCTAAAGTATTTACAGAAACACGATAAACGTCATTTTCAACAACAGTTCCAATCAATATTATTAGAGTTTCATTAAATGTCATAAAATTTTTTTAACAAGATTACTATTTTTTAACATTTTTAACATTAAACACGATACGACACTCAGAAAGAAAGTATCGTGCTGATTATTTATCGCAGTTTTAGTGATAATTTTTGATAATTTTTTTTTCGATCGTGTGTAACACTAAAAATATAAAGAAATGATAATTGTTAAAATTTTATTCAAATTACACATAATGAAAGTAGAATAGTACAAACTAAAGATGTTGTTAAACGTGGTAATATTTAGTGTATTTGTGTACTACGTAGTGCTTGAGAAGGAAAGAGGAAGGGGGAGGGGGAGAGAGAGAGAGAGAGAGAGAGAGAGAGAGAGAGAGAGAGAGAGAGAGAGAGAGAGAGAGAGAGAGAGAGAGAGAGAGAGAGAGAGAGAGAGAGAGAGAGTAAAAGAGAGAGGGAGAGAGAGGTGTCATACTAAAATGCGCGAAATACTTATTATCCATAGTATGTTACACTCTTTGTAATAACACAGAAAAATATTCCCTCTTGATGTAACGATTCCACGATAGCTTAGGCGCGATGCTACGATAATTATGCTTAAAAATTAATGTTCAATATCATGTATTGTTAACACAACGAAGGATTTTCTTTTATAACCATAGAAAACTTACAGTTTCTTCTACCTTTAATTGCATTATTAATTACGACAGATTTTCAGTGACTTATAATGTATTAACGATAGAAGAAATTCGAAGTTCTCTATCATATACAAGAGAAAATCATTTCTAGTTAACCATACTAACGATACTTGACATAACATTGATCTCTAATTACTTATAATTACCATAGAAGTTGCATCGAATAATTTATCCTGAAGTCGTTAGATCAAACATGAATATTTTTCTATCGTGTTATTTTACAAAGAGTGCATATTAGGGATAGTATTTCGTGCATTTCGTAATTTTCTAATAAGATGGTTACGAAAGGAGAATGTATAAAGAATCAATCGTGATAAATTTTCGTTAATTTAATATTCCATAAAAAACGATGAGAGAATTTGATGCGGCAAATATTATATTATTTGCAGGTTCCATACGTTTCCATCGCTTTCTCTCTTTCGACTTTCTTATTTACAAAAGTTTATTACGATTTAAATTTGTCCTATTTTTATTAATAATTTATAATCTCGTCATGTAATCGCGAGTATGCGTAGCAGCCATCGACGCGAGCTTAGGCGCGGTGCGGCGAGACGTGGGAACGGCGACGACGCTACGCTTCTCCTTCTTTCCCCCGCCGCCGCCGGCAGCCAATGCTTGAAACAGTAGGCCGTGCTATGGCTCGAGCGGCTCGAGCCCTTCCTTCGGCGCGCAAGGCGCGCTCTCATTCGCACAATTTAAAAAATTTATATCTCGATTATTAGCAGACCAAACCCACAACAATATTGAACTTTTATGTTCATCTCGATCCCATCTACCTTTTTATGAACAGTGACCAGTATGCTCTGGGACTCCCTGTATACATATATACATAGGCTACACAGTAGACTGTATAAAATCTTATTGTGTGCCATTGGCTTTGCCTCTACCTGGTTGATCAATTCGCCAATATATTCCATCACAAACTTGTCTTTAATGAAAATGATGGTGCTCGGCCGACGCTTGCTTGCTCGTAGGCTCTGATTGTTCCCGTTGCTGCAATCTCTAATCTCGTTGCTGTTCTTTATCGAGACCTTCGTCGTAATCCGCGTACACTTCGCTGTCGTCTATTACCATCTGTAATTATACGTCTAGAATTCGTCGCTGCTACCGTGTACACGTAATCGTTCTGTTTACGTACGTAGTTCAGAGCCTACGAGCAAGCGAGCGTCGGCCGAGCATCTATCATCATTCTCGTTAAAGGAGAATTTGTGGTGGAATATATTAGCGAATATATCAATCAGGCAGAGGCAAAGCTAACGGCACACAATGAGATTCTTTGCTGCTCTCGTAACTTATAATTTCTGAAAATTTTTAGGATTCTTACCTGACTGTGTAAAACATGCCGATAACCAACGAAAACCTAACCACTACTACGGCCATATTGCTTTTTAGTTCACTTGTGCATGCAGATGGTGTTGGCGGAGTGAGTACAAATAAGGATATCATATGGACATACAAAGTGGTCCATTTTAGGATATCCCTTCAATGTCCACAAATGTATATCCTATGGATATTCTTATAAGGTCCATGGATATTAGGACAAGAAATGGACATAAAACGGATATCCGTAGGATATCCTGTGCTGTCTGGGACACTATGGCACTGAAAAAAGCGTGAGAGAATGCGATAGCACCGCGACGGAGAGCGTTAAAAAATATTTTAAAGAAATTTTTTATTAAGGTTTATTTATGATATTGAATATAATATGAGATACTAAAAATATAATAAAATAAAATAATATAAAATAATATTTTGTATAATATAATAATTTTCATTTTTATTACCCTGATTCAAAATATATTGTTGTTCAATGTATAATGCCACACTAAAATATATTAATTTTGTATCTAGACATGGATATATCTCGATAACACCCACATACGTGGATTCATCAATATAAGAAAAAGATTTTGGATGCGATACTTTCGCAAGATCGACAGAGAGCGAAATAATGTTTTAATTGACAAATCATATGGCAACTCAATGTGCACTCAGTAATTTTTAATATAATTGGTTCTTGTCTTTAGTGCTTCCTTTTCTTTATAACTATTCCCTTTATAACGTTGACATTTATTACTAAAATATAATTTTTCATTCACTTGTTTATATTTTTATTAATGTATTTAAGGCGATGCTGGACTGCCTCTCAAACTTGATTGAGGTCGATAATGTAGAGTCACGCATGCACATCACTAATGAGATTTCGTATATATCTCTTTTATAAATTTGGAAATTCTTTTCCAGAATTAAAGTACACATATTAATATCCATCTGTGAATTGGACTTTATATCGAGGACAAAAAAAATTTTTTTTTATTGCTCTACTTATCGACTTTTTACGCGTATATAACCTAAATTTTCGTTTCACAATTTCGTCTCAATTAAGCATTAAAATCTAATTTTCGAAACTCGACACTGTTTGTTCTCGTCGTCTACTAGTCTGTGAATACGAATTTCGTAGGTACAAACTGTAAATCTTTCATATTAAGCAAATATTGTTATGATGTGACAGCAAATTAACAATTTTTTCTCGTTTTTGGAGGAAATTTCACTCCACAGACTGATAGCAATGCGTATTCTTTTATTCTGGAGAAGGATTTCCAAATCTATAAAAGAAATAAAAAGATATTGTTAAACAAAAATTACTATTTTTTTTGTTGGTAAAACAGACAACTCCAGCATCCCCTTAATTGCATAAATATTTATATATATGCATTGCTCTAGTGACGTCGTCAAAAAATTTTTCTATTTTTTCCCTTGTTACGTGCAATCTTATAGGATTTAAGGGAGCATATACCTTTACAAAAAAGGCATTCTTCTTGATTTTTTTTCAGAGTCAAGACACAAACTAGAAAAATAAAACTTTTGCATATTAAAGTACACCTTTTGTAATTCTTATACAAATTTTATTATAATGATTTAGTTGAAAAATCTTCCCCTTTACTCCCTCGTATTGTTAACCGTGCACGCCATGTATGATTCAGCGGTTACAACGATTTCTCGTTGTCCGTTCATTTGAAACACAAAAATCAAACGGCATTTTAAAAAAAAGTAAATTTCCTTGTCGTTGTCGCGTATCCGCTTTTTAAAATTTGAATTTTAAACAAAATGGCGGACCTTTAAAGTTAGAGTGCCGATTTTTGCCCAAAATTTCATTTTCGTTTGTTAAAAAAGGAAATTAAAAAAATCAGAATTTTTTAAATCGGACGACAAGCAAATTTTATAAGCTTTTAGTAAAAAAAAAGAAAGTCAGATCGATTGATTCGTCTTCAAGTTATCATTGTAACCGACTTTAAAAACATGGTTTTGAGAAAAACGCGTTTAAAGTTTTTGAACAATTTTACTCTATTGTAAAACTGAATTTATTCAACTTATGCCTGTTCTACAATGAGTAAGTCATTGATTGTAAGAAATCTAGTCAATCATAGTTGATTGTAGAGAAGAAAACGAACAAGATTGGTTAAACTTACGACCAACGACTAACGACTCATTGTAGACCAGGCCTTACATGTCATCGTAAATTCCTGGGCCATACAAGGAATCCTCCTGCTCAAGATTTGCCTCCATTTCTTGATTTTTAGTGAGGCGGCGACTTATACGGGCCTTCCGCGTCGCGTGCTGTGCCCGGATGTCCGCTTGGTTAAACCGCCGAGAGTCGCTCTGTGCTGCAAATTGAACCGCATTTCGTTCAATCCTTATTTCCATTGTCTTCAGTATATTTATAATAACCCGGGAAAAAAGTTTATATCTATAATTATATCATATTGTAGCGTTTTCCACGCCTAGCGTTTTTCACGCCGCGCACTCGCACACGCTAACACAGCACTCGCTCGCGCACTCCCAAACACTCACTCGCGCGCGAAATAAAGCAACTCGTTAGCTTTAGCAATTTATTAAAAGCACACGTATGTGACAACTCTTGGCTAGACAGCTCAAAACCAAAACCAAAACAAACAAACTTCAAAACGAAGCGACATCCGTCAGCTGACAACGTCAATCGATATATTGATTTAATAAAGCTCGCGTTCATACACGCGAGCTCGCACGTAACAATATTATATATGATTACATATAAGATCAATTTATACATGAATTTATATATAATTATATCGAAATGTTCATAACTTTATATCAAATTATGGAACATTATATTACAATCTTTTTTTGAGTGGATAATTATACAGGGTGTCCCAACGCACGTGGACCATTACTCGTAAAAAGGTAAAAAGGATCGAGATGAACATAAAAGTCCAATATTGTCTTGGGTTAGATCTTGGGTTAAGTCTCGGGTTAGGTCCACCAATGATCAAGGTATTAATTTTTCAAATTATGCGAATGAGAGCGCGCCGAGAAAAGAGCTCGATCTGTTTAAACCCCTAACACGGAAAAAACCTATTATAAATGTTTGATAAGCTTTTATTATTTACTGTTCACAATTACGATAGAAATTAATTAGATTATTTGAGAATTCCATACGTTAATATCTCGATTATTTGTAGACCTAACCCAAGACAATATTGGACTTTTATGTTCATCTCGATCCCTTTTACCTTTTTACGAGTAGGTCCACGTGCGTTGGGACATTTTGTATATAATTGTATCACAATATTTATAATCCCATATTATATAACATTTTATTAAAATTACTTTTCGAGTAAATAAATATATATAATTATATCAAGATATTTATAAACCCATATTAAATTTTACATTATATTAAAATTCTTTTTTTATTAAATAATTATATATAATTATATCAAAATATTTATAACTCCATATCATTTTATTCAAAGTTATATTAGAACTTTTTCAATTTAAATTATATACAAATTTATATATAATTGTATCAAATTAGACAAAATTATATATAGAATAGAATAGACTTTATTGTGCCCCAATATAGGGGTTACAAGGCGCTTTTTTACGGAGCGTTCCCGAACTGTTCACATTTTTATCCTCTCTACTCCCGATCCGACCTAGCCATTTGCGACCCTTACATTCTATCACCCCCCACCCCCTCGCACCCTCTTTACCCCCCTTTTCCCACTCCCCAGTCACCCCTCTCTCCTTTATTGGCTCTTTTTCTTCTCTCTCCTTCTTCCATTCGTCTCCGCTTTCTTCCTTTCATCTCTCCTCGATTTCCTCTTTTCTTTTTCATCAAGGGGCCTCTCCTCCTCTCGTTTCTCTCCTGTTTTCCTATGCTCTCTCCGTCTCTCCGTCTCTATTCCCCTCATGCTTTCTCACCTTCTCTCCTTCCTTCCTGCTTCTCCTCCTAAGAAAACCAATCAAACCATTAATCTCCTTCGCTCCACCTCCCATTCTTCCCCCCACCCTATCTCCCTCCACCCTTTTCCTCTCCCTCCACTACCTCCTACTTCTCCTTCCCCTTATTCTATACCCATTCAACTCCGTTCACTAACATACTTCTGTTCCCCACATATACTTTCTTCCCTTTACCCCTCTCCTCCCTTACCCTTTCCAACATCCTTTACCTAAATTTTCTCTCCTCCATAGAAAGATCCTCGTCCAACGTCACTTCCCAACGCCTCTTTATCTCCCCTTTCATTTCTATTAACCACTCTTTATCCTCTTCCTGCAATACTTCCGTTATAACCACTATCCCCCCTTCCCCCACTCTTTCCGTTATCAACCCCATCTCCACTTCCCTTTGTGGCGACTAGCCATGCGCATCTATGTATCGCATGACCCGCGCCTACGTGGCGCTGTGGGTCCTTCTTCTTCCGGCGGGAAATTAGTCCGCCATTGGTCCCGCGCTCCGCTACACGCCTTACCGGCGTGCTCTGTAATATCTTTCCTCCGTTCCAATAAATGTTGTTACTGTTTGACTCCAGTGTCCTGTTAGTTATCCCGGTAACACACGGAAGTCGTAGGGACTTCCGTGCGACGATCCCTCACACGATCTTAATTTAATTACGCCACGTGCGTGATAACATTCATACTTATCCCTACAATTGGTGACCCCGACGTGATCTGCGCGGGAAAATCGTCGCGAGTGAAAGCTACGGAGTGCGTGAAGGCGGACTCATTCCTCCTGAGCCTTACTTAATCGGAGGGCTCGGCGAAGTCGTCCCAGCGTCCTTCTCAGGACGCTCGATCTAGAACATACCGGCGCCGGCCTCGCGCCAGGCGAGCGCGCGCGCGGCGACATTTTCGTGTCGCGTGAGTGCATTCTCTTCGCCCTTGTGCACCGTTGCCTGCGGTTTGGGACCCGCAGCAACGTTCGGCGCGCTACGCCGCTTCAAGAAACCCGTCCTCCGACGGTCGTGCGCGAAGCACGTATTCAAGAAATCCGTCCTCCGACGGTCGTGCGCGAAGCACGTATTCTAGAAATCCGTCTTCCGACGGTCGTGCGCGAAGCACGTCTTCGCCGGGAACGATTTGGAGTTTTGGGACGCGCGCGCAGCACGAACTTCCACCACGTGGAGAGCGCCCCACGGACCGCCATTTTTGAGGTGACTCCAGCCATCGTCATCGTTTCCGATGCGGCGCAGGGACAGTCCGGGCCACTGCCTCTGCGGTCATCTTCCCGGTACCCTTATTTTTGTTCGATACTGCGTGGAATATCGTGAGAAATTCTTTGGGTCTCCGATATTCCTCGCAATGGCGTCATCGCGCTAGTTAGTCTAATTTTGTAATTCCGGCGTTTCTCAGCGTTAGTGCTCTGTCATTTTTGTAACGGGTTGGCGCATTCCTTGTTGCTACGCGCGTTGGTTACCCCCCGGTCCCCTCGCTCGTGGCCGCGTACGCCTCGCTCGTGCGGCATCTGTTTCCGTGAGACATTTCTTTTGTCACCACGCGCGTTGCCGTGCGGTCTCGCGCGTGGTCCCAGGGTTCGAGGAGGCGTTTCGTTTCTGTTTTTTTTTATCGTTCGCGCGTCGCGCTCGCATCGTTCGAAAATGCCTAACGAGGAAGACCGCGTGTTACTAGCCGAGCTCGCTTCGCTGCGCGATGAGATCGCCCGCCTCCGGGGCGCTCAGGATGCCCAGCAGGCCGTCGACGTCGCGGCGCCTGGGAATGTCGCGGCGTTGTATCGGCAGCCTAAGATTGCGAACTTCTGTCGCGACAACCCCGCGATCTGGTTTGTTCAGGCTGAGATAACCCTTAGAAACGCCGGAATCAGGAATTCGGTGACGAGAGCGGATTTCATCGCCGAAAAACTAGATTTAGAAGCGCTCCAGACCGTCCAGGACTTATTGACGGCGGAGCCGCGTCCCGCGGATATTTACGAGCAGATCAAGGCTCGGCTGATCGCGACGTATGGTAGCTCGTCCGAATCGCGTCTGCGACAATTGATCAAGGGCCAGGTCTCGACCTGCGGCAAGCCGTCGCTCGTATTAACGCGCCTCCGCGCATTAGATTCGGGTTGCTCGGAGGATGTGTTGCGTACTGTTTTCCTAGATCAGTTGCCGGCTCCGTGCCGGGCTGTTCTCATGGTCTCCGAGGTCTCAGACCTAAATCGATTAGCCGTTATGGCGGATAAGTTCGTCGAAGCTTCCGACGCGGGAGCAGGTAATGTCGCCGCAGTCGCCACGGTCGCGCCCGCTAAGGGCCGTAAACGAGACAAATCCGCTGCTCCTCCGAGCTTGGACGAGAGGCTGGATAAAATCACTAAGCAGTTACAGACTCTCACCAACCATTTGGTTAAACCTAGTCGAGCGCGTTCGCCGTCGCGCAAGCGAAATTCTAATAAAAAGGGTGACGCGGTAGATAGTTCGGACAAGCAGTCCGGCTACTGCTATGTCCATAGAAAATACGGCTCGAAGGCGACGTCTTGCCGAAAACCGTGTACGTGGAAGGACGAAGGCGACTCGGAAAACTAGAGCGCCCGTCCCGCGCGGAGACGGTTCGGGACGAGGGGGCGACACAAAGCCGTCTGCACGTGTACGATCGGACTTCCGGTCAACGTTTTCTGGTTGACACGGGCGCGGAGATTTCGATACTCCCCGCCTCGTTACGCGATCGTTCAGCTCCTTCCGAGCTTCAACTCTTTGCCGCGAATAACACCAAGATAAATACTTATGGTGAACGCCGTCTTACTCTTGACTTAGGCTTGCGCCGCCCAATCACGTGGTGTTTCCGAGTCGCTGACGTACCGTATGCCATCCTCGGCGCGGATGTGCTTTCGCATTATAAACTAATCGTTAACTTACACGGGCGTCGGCTTGTCGACAGCGTCACGTCTCTCGCGACCATCGGCCGGGTATTGAACGTCCCCGAAACCAAAATATCGATGGTTGACAACAGTTCTACCTTCGCGGATATTCTGGCGAAATTTCCGCAGGTTATTGGTTCCGCGAAATCGGCTTCCCCCGTCGCAGGTGCTGTCGAACACCATATTTTGACTACCGGTCCTCCATGCACGGAGCGGCCTCGTCGGCTTCCTCCCGACAAATTAAAGGCGGCTAAGGCCGAAATAAAACGTCTTATGGAGTTGGGCATTTGCAGGCCTTCCTGTAGCCCGTGGGCTAGTCCGGCGCACTTGGTGCGCAAGAAAAGCGGCGAATGGCGTTTTTGCGGTGACTACCGTCGCCTTAATGCCGTGACTATTCCGGACAAATACCCAATTCCATACTTACACGATTTTTCCGCCAACCTGTTGGGGAAAAACATTTTTTCGTCCCTTGACTTATTTAAAGCCTACCATCAGATCCCGGTGGCTGAGGCTGACATTCCGAAAACGGCGGTGATAACCCCGTTCGGTTTATTCGAGTTTGTTTGCATGACTTTCGGTTTGCGGAATGCCGCTCAAACATTCCAGCGGTATATCCATCACGCGCTGAGAGACTTGGACTTCGCTTTTGTATACATAGATGATATCCTTATCGCCTCCTCCTCCGAAGAAGAACATAGGGAGCATCTACGCATTGTCTTGCAAAAACTCAAAGAATTCGGGTTAGTAATCAACCCGTCGAAATGCATCCTTGGTGTGCCGGAAATTACGTTTCTCGGACATCTCGTCAATAAAGATGGCATCAAGCCTTCCTCGGAAAAAGTTGCTGCCATCAGCAACTTTCCGAAACCGCATACCGTTGCGGATTTACGCCGTTTTCTCGGTGCAGTAAATTTTTACAGACGTAGTCTTCCACATGCTGCCCGTGTGCAGGCACCTTTACATGTCTACCTTACCGATCCGCGTAAGAACGACAAGCGTGAAATTTCTTGGACTCCCGAGGCTGAAACCGCGTTTGCTACAACAAAATCTGACCTGGCTAACGCCGCGTTGTTGGCTCACCCTTCCGCTTCGGCAGAAACTCGTCTTGTTTCAGATGCTTTGGATTTTTCGATGGGGGCCGTCCTCGAGCAAAAATTTCCTGAGGGTTGGAAGCCTCTGGCTTTCTTTTCACGTAAATTTACGCCCGCCCAAAGGAATTACAGCGCGTATGATCGCGAACTGACTGCTATCTATGAGTCCATTAAATTTTTCCGACACTTCCTCGAAGGTCGCATTTTCAAAGTCCTCACGGACCATAAACCTCTTGTTTATGCCTTTAATCAGCGTGCTGATAAGGCTTCTCCGAGGCAAGCTCGACAGCTGTCATTCATAGCTCAATTCACTACAGCGTTTGAATATCTTGCAGGTTCGGACAACGTAGTTGCCGATAGCCTTTCTCGAATCGAGGCTCTCCGCCTCCCAGTTGAGATCGAGTTGGTCGACCTTGCCGCTCAGCAAAGAGAGGACGAGGAGCTTAAGCATTTGCTGGCCTCCAACTCTTCTTCTTTAAGGCTTAAAAAATTAATTTGGGGAACTTCTAACACGGAGCTCTACTGCGAATTGTCAGGGAACTCGATACGGCCCTACATTCCGGTATCTCTAAGAAGACAGGTCTTCGACCTTTTCCATAACCCCGCGCATCCTAGCGCGAAGGTTACTGATCGTGTCATCCGACAACGTTACATTTGGCCTAACCTTTCTCATGACGTTACAGATTGGGCAAGCAAGTGCATTGATTGCCAACAAAGCAAGGTTTCCCGACATGTCAAGCTCGAGCCCGCGCAGTTTACCGCGCCAGACGGGCGCTTTGACCATATTCATTTAGATATCGTCGGACCTTTGCAGCCCAGTAATGGTTTCACGTATTGCCTGACCATGATCGACCGTTTCTCTCGCTGGCCAGAAGCGATTCCTATCGCAGATATTACTGCTCAAACGGTGGCTAAAGCGTTTTACGAGAATTGGATCGCTCGATTCGGTGCACCTCGTATACTTACGACTGATCAAGGCACTCAGTTCGAGTCGCAACTCTTTTCGGCCCTGCTCAAATTCTTAGGTTGCAGACGGATTCGCACTACGGCATATCACCCTGCGTCTAACGGCATGGTCGAACGTTGGCATCGTTCATTGAAGGCGGCCATTATGTGCCATGACTCTCCCGATTGGACTAAGGTTCTCCCGACCGTTCTACTTGGTTTACGTACGCACGTACGTCTCGACACCAAAGTCTCGCCTGCCGAGTTTCTCTACGGCACCGTCTTAAGAATCCCTGGTGAATTCTTTCTCCAGGAGGATTTCTCTCCGGATCCTCAGATCTTTGTCGAGGATTTCCGGCAGCACATGCGTCGGGTGAAGCTAGTTCCGGTCGCGCATCATTATAAAAAACGCGCATTTGTTTTTAAGGATCTATTTTCCTGTTCTCATGTTTTCTTACGCAAGGACAACGTTAAGAAGCCCTTGGAGCGACCGTACTCCGGCCCCTACAAGGTGCTCGAACGTACCACCGACAAAGTTTTTTCTATTGAGGTCAACGGCAGACCTGTGTCAATTTCCGTTGAACGTCTTAAACCCGCGCACCTCTTACCCGGCGATTCAGACGATCCTCCGTTAGTTAAGATTCCGTCATCGTCCGAGCAAGCGGATAAGACTCCGACCTCTGTAAATCCTCCTCAAGGATCTCTGAAAACGTACTCCGGTCCAAAGAAAAAAGTGCAATTCAAGTTGTAACACTAAAGACTGTGAAAATTCCGTCACTAAGTATATAGTCTTGCGTGCGCTAGTTTTAAGTCCACATTTTTGTATTAGTCTTAAGCGTTTTGTTCTGGTATCAATTAGTATTCTTTATTGTTCCGCCTAGTCTGCGTCTACTCATTAGTTCTAAGCAGCGCTACGTTCAAAGAATTTCTATTTTCTAGTACCTTTCGTACTCAAGTTGCGTCTACTCTCTAGTTCTAAGCAGCGTTACGTTTAAGAAATTTTATACCTCTTCGTTTTGCAATTGCATTCAACCTGCGTATACTACATAGTTGTAAGCAGCGTTAACTTGTAAAAGATTGTTCCTACCGCAACGAATTGTGATATTATTTATAGCCACTTAAGTGCCTATTGTAAACATTCTCTCCATCGTTAACACTCGGGGGGGAGTGTGTGGCGACTAGCCATGCGCATCTATGTATCGCATGACCCGCGCCTACGTGGCGCTGTGGGTCCTTCTTCTTCCGGCGGGAAATTAGTCCGCCATTGGTCCCGCGCTCCGCTACACGCCTTACCGGCGTGCTCTGTAATATCTTTCCTCCGTTCCAATAAATGTTGTTACTGTTTGACTCCAGTGTCCTGTTAGTTATCCCGGTAACACACGGAAGTCGTAGGGACTTCCGTGCGACGATCCCTCACACGATCTTAATTTAATTACGCCACGTGCGTGATAACATTCATACTTATCCCTACACCTTCCTAGTTCCCTTTTTATTATCCCCTCAATTACCGTTCTTTTTTTTATCGCGCCCTCCCCTTCCACTCCCCTCCATATTATGTTTCTCCTTTTTACTTCCCTTATTCTTTTCCCCCTCTCCGCCCCTCTCATCCTTTCCCAGCCCTCCTTCTCTGCCCTTTCCCTCATCCACTTTTTCATCTCTCTCTCCACTCTCCTCCATTTCCCTGCCCCCTTTTCCCCCATTATCCTTTATCCCATCTTCACCCTCCTCCGCTTTCCACGTGTTTCCTCTCCTTTCCACGCCACCTTCTCCTGCCTGTCTTCCTTCTTCTCTCTTTCCTTCTTGACTACCTCTTTCCCTTTTTTTCCTCGCCTCTTCTTCTCGCGTCTCTTCCTCTCTGCTTCCCTCGCTTCCGCCTTCCTTCCTTCTCTCTCCACCTTCTTCCTGCTCTCCTTTCTTCTCACCCTCGTTATCCCACCTCTTCTCCTCTCCCTTGTCTTCACCCGATCGCACCACTCCCCTCACTCTGCCTCCCCCTTAGTCTTCCTGTCCGTTCCTCTTCTCCCTCGTCACTCTCCCTTCCTCGTCCTCTTCCCTCTGCTCCACTCCATTCCCACTTCTTCTGCCTCCGTCTTTCCGTGAGCTCCTCTCTTTAGACTCTCTCGCCTCCTTTTCCTCCTGTCTCAGCCCTTCTCCTTCCAGCGCCTCCAGTCTCTCTTCCAAGCATCTTAACCTCTCTCTCACCTCCTTCAGCCCTCTCGTTATCTCTACTCTCAATCTTCTCATTTCTCTTCCCAATTCTTCCATCTTCTTTGCTGGCCACACTTCTTTCCCTCTTCTTACCACTACGCCTCTCAATCTGCTCTTCACGCTCTCTCACTCTTCCGCTCTATATCCACGTCTTCTCGAATCACACTTTCTCACTTACTGACTTTTCTAACATCGCCTCGCACCGCTACGAAGAACCACGTGTTTTTGAACTCAGCGTTCCTAAACACGCTACCAACCTGCCTTAACATTCCTGCCAACCTTACTCTATCTTCTTGCGTGTCTTGCCAGATGTCTCACTGCTCCATTGCTGCCACCCTCCTCCTTTCTCTAGATGGCGCCAATCTTTTTTTCTGATATCTCCATAGAGCTTGTATTAATGGAGGGGCCATTGCTATATGCCGGAGTCCGCGCGGGGAGAATCGACAGAGACATGAATATATTCTCATATATTTTGTCTCTTTTCGTGTTGGACATCCCCACCACTCCGTTTTCTAGAAAAAAAGAAGCGCGCATACGAGCGGTACGACAGGTACGAGCTTATCTACTTGGTGCCTACTTGGGCCTTGGGCTGTTACAATTAATACAAAAAATTTTTACATACGAAAGTAATACTGTGCATTCATTGATTGGCATGCATCTTTTAGATTTTAAATTATGTACCATTTAATGAATGCACAGTGTTATCTTTGTAAGCAATTTTTTTTCGTACAAGTTCGAGAATCGGGTTTCAGATTGTATAGTTACGAACCTGTTCCCACACGAAAAATGACAGAATATCTCCACCTCTCTGTCGATTCTCCCCGCGCGCGTCGCGATGCACCAAGGCTCCTCCATTAATACAAGCTCTATGGATATCTCTGTTTCCATACCACTGTTCTACTCCCGCCATCTGCCTTCTTTTTCCGCCTCTCTCTTTATCTCCTCTCTCCATCTGACTTCTCCTCCTGGCGCCCTCTCTGTCTTCTTCTTCCTGTTCGTTGTCTCCATACTTTTCTCTCTCAACTCCAAAAATTCTCCGACTTTTTCTCTCTCATTTCTTCCCTGTTCCTATTTCCCTTCACTTCCCTCCAATTACCCGAACATCCTCCGACCTCCTCTTCCCGAATCTCCACTTCTTATTTCTCTCTTTTCACTCTTTCCCCAGCACATCACTTCTCACTCCGAAGCTCTCTATAAGCAGTGCTCCCCAGCACCTCTACTTTTAACCACGCCATTTTTGAAAATCGATACAATTATATATATACTTTTATGTTTGATTAAAATATATATAATAATGTGTTTGCATTAAATTTGTATAAAAATACCATTTTTATATTATAGAATAAGTAATTTTATTTTCATATGTATGCGCGCGTAAACAGAGTTTATCGTTCACATAATTAAAGCACAGAGATAACACAGATATTCAAAAAGAACTCAATAATATATCATCAATTATGAATTCTTTTTAAGATGCAAAAAGAATTCTTTTTATAAAAAAGATCTCAAAAAGAATTCATAATTGGTGACATAATTGGTAACATACAATTGAATTCTTTTTGAACTCTCTGTGCTATCTGGGAAAATTAATTTCCATTGCATATTATAAATTTTATAATTTATAATATTTTATAATTTCAGACAAATTCTAATTAAACAATTTTTTTTATTAATAATGTTAATTTATTTTATTGCAAAATTTAAGCAATATTTTTTTATATATGTCCCAGACAGCACCAGATATCGTACGAATATTATACTCTCATACGTAATGTACTGTGATCATACCGAATATACGTAAAACATTCATATAACGTAGAATGTCATTTTGATATATCCTCAAGATAAACTTAGAATATAGCGACTGAACTTCGCAACTCCTACTGAATATACTGAGATTATATCTAATATACTCAAAACATCCGTAAAATATCCTATGATATATCTCATGTATATCTATCACATATTTCCAAAATATCCGCGTAATATCGAAAGTGAATCATGTCAACGCTATCTATGATCTGTAACGTTACGCATTTTCGTCTGCCGTGTGATGCAGACACGTGGTGAAGTGTAGGGTGTGAACGTGCGAACACGAACTCACGGACAACGTGGTTTTCTCAGGAATTACGCCCAGATAACTCTGGTATGTACATAAGATATAATATAGTAACGTAAACTATAATAATATATATATATTGTATATATACATATATTATTTAGGTTATAACCTACAATTATCTGAGCATAATTTCCCAAAGCACCCCAGCGTATTTAACAGATATTACGCTTCATTTTTTGCGATAGCTTCCTGATGTGCGAAATGATTAATTCCTCTTCTTATTTCTTCTTGCTAATTCTGTATGTTTAATTCCTTGTTCCTTATTCCTCTCATTATGCATGAGCCCATATAATGTGAACATACTGTAGACATATTGTGAATATACTGAAGATATACTTTAGACATACGTATAACATTCTTAAGATATATTCGGTATATTCTCATAAACTGCCAGCGAAATTCTATGGGATAAGGCAACGCGGACATAGTACGTTATGAGTATATACTCGCCATATCACAGACGTATCTCTAATATTATACGAATATTGCAATATACTTTCGCAATATCCTATTATCGTTCTCATAATCTACATGTGCTGTCTGGGGTATGAAATATTTATATAAGAATGTTTATGTAAATGAATACAAGTACACGGAGAAAAATAGTTTTGCTGTGACAGCAAAACCATCGTTGCTACGGCATATCAAGAGACACGGTAGTGGCTCGCGCCAAGTGAACGCGCAGCGCGAGATTGACCGTGTTCTTTTACAAGTATGCGACTCTTGCGAGCACTCTAGATTATCGGATCACGGAAACGGCTAAATCGATCGAGTTCTAAGTAGGCTCAATCGAAAGCTTGGGGTCGATTTGTATAAGAAAACTGCTTTTATTTTTCCTCTACGTAACCTATGGGAGGAGATATCACGACGCAAAGTCCAAATGTCAAAAATTTTATCAAGTGTAAGATACGTCGTCGTCGTCATTGTCGTCAACCTTGTAGGCATGTAAGGGGCGAGAGGCAAGACGAGGAATTGTACCCAGTCTCTCTCTTTTCAACGTTTAGATTCGTCCTTTTCTAGCCTATACGTGTGCCTATCGGCGCGTAGGGGCGAGAGGCAAGACGAGGAAATATCCGTCTCTTTTCAACGTCTAGATCAGATCCGTCCTTTTCTAACGTGTCTATACTTGACTCTCCACTCCTGAAACAAACAGCCTTGCTTACCGCCATATTGTTTGCACTTTACAAGCTGCGAAATTTCAGCAAACACCGAATTGAAGTTCAAAATTCTATAATTTAAACTGTCGTCTTTAGGCACATGTATGTCGCTGAGTCTCTGCAGTTTCTTCGATACACTTTTGGTTGTTGCAATTTCGCTCTCGGATTGCCATCTATTGGGTGGCATTTTTTGCTTCCGCGTAAATGCCGCTTCGCTTCCGTAAAATCTTTTTGAAGTTTCACGCTTTCGAAAAATGCAATAAAAAAATCGATTTTTTTAAACCAACAAAGGTATATGCCCCCTTAACTTTATTTATTTTGGTTGGAAGGATATTTTAAGAGAGCATAATTCCCGTATAATTCCCGTAGGCACGCAAATTAAGAGAGGATAGGTGCCTCGGGTCAAACGCACTTTTTGTGACTCGAGGATATAACTCAACGTGCCAATAAGCCCGTTATAACCCATTTCAAATCGTGCGTCTGTTGATCCAAGTTTCGAGTCAACGAATTAAATCGCTTTAATTCGGGATCGGACCTGATGCTAATTTTGGTCGGGATGAGGGGAGGTTGATGTTAATAAATTCAAACAATTTATAAGATTTTGCAAAAAAAATCACAAAGTATTTACTGTATTACAAAATAAATATATGAATCCGTCAGTGATGAATAATAAAAATGTACATTTATTCATCGACAGCAACTGGCAAAAAAAATACAAATATGTCACGACGTTTCGACCCTGTGGTTTGGGCCCTTTTCAAGTTAAAGCTACAATGAATACGGTTACAATCAGAAATACAATTTTGAAACAGAGACGGTTTAAATTATCAAAGAAACAATACCTGAATAATTGGAAAGAAGAAGTTTATCATTTAGCACCAAGGGTATCATCGAGATATGTTAAATTATTAGAGGAACAAGCGTAGTCAATAAACGAAATGAAACTAGAAGATTGAATTCAGATTGGTATATTTTGAATATGCACAACAAATAAATAAGTAGAAGAACGATAAAGGAGAGGCTACACTTACGTGTTAGTGATAAAGGATAATAAAAATCAATATATAATGCATGAGTAGGTGTGCACTGTGTTAAGAATCGTTAAAAATGCGTAATATAAGTCAATAATACACAAGCTAGCAACGTTGATATGTCGGAGATGTGCATGTTCACTCTTAGAAGTAAATTGTAGACTGATGGCTTCAGAGTGGTAAGAGAGGAAGAAAGATTAACAAGCAAAACAATTATTAATTAGAATAGGCGCTTTTTGGCGATTCTTTGGTACATATACTAAGGTTATTATTTGTAGAGGCGAAGCTTATTTCGGTAGGTGTACCACTACTATGTAACACTGCTAACGCTGAAATGGGTTGGTTTTTTTTATTTACGCGCGGGTTTTAAACAACTAAGGCTGCGTTCGGAAACATCATCTGAGTGCTCTCGGGTATCATTCTATCATTGTTGTTGAATGTGAGACAAGGATAGACTGATACTCAAGAGCACTCGGGTGACGTTTCTGAACGCAGCCTAAAACAATTTAACCTAATCTAACCTAACCACACTCATTGTGACATATAAACTATAAACATGAGTTTAACAAACGTAAGAAAAAAAAACATGAAATTAAAAACGTGTTTACTCACCTATATAAATAAAATATATGATGATGACGACGACGAAGGTTTATGGTAAGTATATACCCACCAAACACCAAGTTACATGTAACGTACCTGTTAGTTGTGATTTTCCACTCAACAATGTAATTGTAATATAACACGTGTGTTATATTGCAATTATATTATTGAGTGGGAAATTACAACTAACAAGCACGTTACATGTAACTTTGTGTTTGCTGGGTAATATATACTTGTCATGGAAATGTACAGGCAATTCTTTTGCGTACAAAATGCAAAAAAGAAGAAACGTCTACTACTTGTAAAAAACAGACATCAACATAATATTTGTTATCGATTATACTCTGAAATGGATTAATTTATATATTGAAAATGACTTTTTTATGACTTTTAAAATAAAACATCTAACATTTTAACACTTATTAAACATAATACGTCAAAAAGACATACAAAAAGTAAATAAAATAATAAAGTAATAATAACAATAATAAGAAATAATAAATAGTAATAAATTGTGTTACATAAATAATTAGTATGTTACATCGTTGTTGTTTAGAGCTCGAGCTTTAAACACGAATTTTCGCTGTTTCATCTCGCGCGTCGTCGACGTGCCGTGTCAACGGCTTTCGGCGATGAGCGAACGGTAACACAGCGATCACTCGCTCCTGGCATGATCCGAGACTCTGTGAGTCCGTGCGTGTCATTTGAGGACCGCATGATTTTCCGCGTTTAAGGATCGCACTTTGTTTTGGCGCGATTACCGATCGTCAGACTTGCGCCTGCTCTTGCCCGCCAAGCAACTCACAATTTTCTTTTGGCTTTTCGCATTCTCTAAAACTCTAACACATCCGCTATTCGGCGGTATTCCTCGTCTCAAATATCAAACTCGAACTCAACTCATTTTGAATTTAAGATTTCCCTCTTTTGTATTGTAGATTTGTCGCGGATCGCGAGTGCGAAGTGCATGGTGCTAATTTTCCGAGAAGCGACATTGATCTCGCGTCCGCGATCGAACGTCTGCCTCGTGATCAATCCTTCCGTCTCGTTCGCGCTCAAGATTTCCGTTCCATTAGGACGTTTTGACACGCGCTCGGCAAGATTTCCGTTATGACGACGATAGGCAGGAACCGAGCATTCGGCTAGATTTCCGGCTACCCGAAACGATCTGTTGCTCTCGAGCGTTATCGCGATCCGTGACCCGGTCACTATAGCACTACTGTACATTGACATTTTTTTGTGTGTTATTACCAATAAAAAGAGTGACTGTGAATTAAACGAAACAACTTTTGAGTGGCCTACATTTTTTGTGTTCATCCTTTCTTCCAGCGAGTCTCCGGATTCGCGCAACAAGCCCTCCGCGCTCAACTCTGAGCGGTTCCGGCTCTCAGTGCGAGCGTACGCCGTCGCACTCGCGCACACAGTTGTTTAATGTCATAACATTTGTATGTAGCAAGCATTGATTGGCCTAATTAAATTTTAAACAAATTATACAATTAACGATCTTTTATCAATATAAACAGACACGATTTATTTGAAATACAATATTTGCTTATAACTGGAAAATGTGTTTAAAAAATTTTTATCTATGTTAATAACATTGTTGTTAATATAAAATAATTTTTAACACAATTGTAACATAATTTCAGACATATACGGGAGGAAACAAACTTATACAGCCTGAAAAAGTGCAACAAATAGCTTTATATTATTTGGCACATCAAATTTCTATGGTACAAATTGGTGACATATTTGACGTAGCAACATCAACTGTTATGAATTGTATTACTGCATGGATAAATTTTGTATCTTACAATTAATACCTATTTTAATATAGTGGCCATAAATCAAAGAGCCAGTACAGAAGAAAAATTTTTTAATATTTTGGGTTTTCGTGGTATGGCCAAATATATTGTATTTTACATAAGTTATTGTATGTGTCCTAATAAAATAAAACTAATTATAATCCGTTTAAGGCGTAATTGGAGCCGTTGATGGTTGCCATATAAATGTTATGGCACCAAGTACTTAACAAAAATGTTACCAAAATAGATATGTGACACATTCCATAATTTTACAAGGAATATGTACATCAAATTATGTATTTACAAACATATATGTAGGACATCCTGGATTAGCCAATAATTGTAGAGTCTTAACTAATTCACGCTTGTATCTTAACATTGAAGCAAATAGATATTTCCAATACTTTTTACCAAATCAACATTTATTGGGTGATAAAATATATCCAATAAAAGAATGGCTTTTACCTCCATTTAAAGATTTTGGCAATATGACACCTAGGCAAATAATATACAGGGTGTCTGGTATTTTTTTATGGGATTTTTATGAGCAGGTAGAGCGCATGAAACTGAACAGAAAAGTCCTTACCGTTTTTCCATTTTTGCAATAGTTAACAAATTAGTGATTTGTAAAATTTTCTGTATTAGCCCGGCCTACCGACAAATGCAAGCGCGCTGAGCGCCCGGCCGCGGCGGCCGCCCCTCCCTAGCGCTTGAACCTTGAGATTGCTAGGCGCGCGGGGGGAGTTGTTACAACAAGCAACAATGACTACGCACAAGCGACGCGTAACGCTAAATTCTCCCTTTGAATTATTTGGTAGTTCCTTACCTTTTTGAATATTTGATAGTTTCTTACCTTTTTTAATGAAAATAAAATTTTCTAACAACAAAAAATATGTGTACGTGTACATACATGTGTACAAAAAATATCAGATCTAATGCTTAAAGAAGTGATTACTAAATTTATTTTTTAATAAATAACGATTATTTTTAATAAAAAATATTTTTTTCATGATAGTCTTAAACATCGTAAACTATCATTATAAATTTTAAAAGAAGTTATTATCATATGCTCGAAACAAAATTTATGCTTCTTCAAAAAACATTAGAAAATTTTATCGATTAAAATAGAAATGACAAGCAAAAAAATGTTTGTTTCAACTTTATATTCTTAATTAAAAATTAAATAACTAGGATATTTATATTTTTAATAAAATTAATCCTTGTGATAGATTTATAATACACGAAAAAAACTTTATGGTAAAAATTACTATGGTAAATAGTAAACGCGGGCCAAGGAGGAATTATGAAAATTTTTATTATGTTTTTCATCAAATTACGACAATATTTACACTACTTATATGATATAATTCTCTGAAATTTCTTCTTACAGTTCGTGGTTACTATCATAAATAATAAAATCATACATAATTTTACTATAAAATTTTCTCCGTGTAAATTTACGAATATATGAATTTATTAAATGTTTGAAAACTTATAAACAATATTTATTTAATTTAAGAAAATTTTAGTTTGTAATGTGTGTGTGTGTGTGTGTGTGTGTGTGTGTGTGTGTGTGTGTGTGTGTGTGTGTGTGTGTGTGTGTGTGTGTGTGTGTGTGTGTGTGTGTGTGTGTGTGTGTGTGGAGCGGGGGATACATACATACACGAGCTAAAGAATAATCACTTTGTGACAGGAAAATGATTATTCCTTAATTCAAGAATTGGTTTGTAATTTGTGTGTAATTTGTGTGTGTGTGTGTGTATGTGTGTGTACATACGCGAAAATGTTAAACATTATTTGTTTTATGTAAAGTGTGGTGTTTATTATCAACAGAATACTCTTTTCAGTCATTAAAGATAAAATAATTATTAAAAAAAATACAATTAAAAGTGAATAATTAATTTTTTTTAAACTAGAATCATATTTTTTTACGTGTACGTGCATAGTAATCAGCGTAAATAGTAATAGTGATATAAAATCACGGAACTAAGGCATAATCATTTTCCTGTCACAAAGTGATTATTCTTTAGCTCGCGTATGTATGTACAAGGATTAATTTTATTAAAAATATAAATCCTAGTTATTTAATTTTTAATTAAGAATATAAAGTTGAAACAAACATTTTATTTGGTTGTCATTTCCATTTTAATCGATAAAATTTTCTGTTTTTTGAAGAAGCATAAATTTTGTTTCGAGCACATGATAACAGCTTCTTTTAAAATTTATAATGACCGTTTACGACGTTTAAGACTATCATCAAAAAAATATTTTTTATTAAAAATAATTGTTATTTATTAAAAAAATAAATTTAGTAATCACTTCTTTAAGCATTAAAACTGATATTTTTTGTACACATGTATGTACACGTACACACATATTTTTTGTCGTTAGAACATTTTATTTTCATTAAAAAACGTAAGGAACTATGATAACTCAAAGGGAGAATTTAGCGTTACGCGTCGCTTGTGCGTAGCCATTGTCGCTTGTTGTAACAACTCCCCCCGCGCGCCTAGCAATCTCAAGGTTCAAGCGCTGGGGAGGGGCGGCCGCCGCGGCCGGGCGTTCAGCACGCTTGCATTTGCCGGTAGGCCGGGCTAATACAGAAAATTTTACAAGTCACTAACTTGTTAACTATTGCGAAAATGGAAAAACGGTAAGGACTTTTCTGTTCAGTTTCAAGCGCTCTACCTGCTCATAAACATCCCATAAAAAAATACCAGACACCCTGTATAATAAAGTACACAGCAAAACAAGAGTAAATAGAGAATTCTTTCGGTTTATTAAAAAGACGATGGCGGCGACTTAAGTATGTAACAGTTTATAAAATAGCAAAAGCATCTAATGTTATAATGGCATTTTGTGCTTTACACAATTTTTGTCTTCTTTCTAATGATTTTGCTAAGGTACTATTAGATATTGGTATTTAAAAAATTGATGGAGTATAATTTTATAGAAGAGATGATAGAAATATTGCGATTGATAAAAGAAATGGTATAATGATGCAATTGTCAGAAAGACAAAAAAAATAAAAGTGCAATAATTCAATGAAATGTGTTTTTCCAATCATTCTTCTGTAATAGGTTTATTTTTTATTTTTAAATAAATTATATGCTTCTTAATCAAATATTTTTTTATAATTAGGTTTTAAAATCAAATTATAATTTATTAATTAGTATGTTATAATAAAATTTTGTTTTATTTTTATTTTAATAATCAGCTGAATATTACATTTAAAAAGTTACATTATAAGTTGCCCTTTTATATTACTTATAAAATAATATCCCTGGTAGAAAATTAGTGCAGTTTTTTTATTGGTTATTGGACACAGTTGTACTAGCTTTTGTCTAGTAACTGAATAGCAAAACTATCTAAAATACCAATCAAGATGTAACGCTTTTCTCACAGTTATTGTATAGAAAAACTGTATAATACCTAAACTCAGTTACTTAACTGTTACTCAACTGTTACTCAAGTAAAAGAACAGTAAATAAAGAAGAAACTTTATAGTTTCAAATGTCATAACGATTATAAATAAAAATTTATTTAAATTTTATACAGGGTGTTTGGTAAAGATTTATGCAATTTTTATAAGCAGGTAGAGCGCATTAAGCTGAACATAAAATCCTCATCGTTTTTCCATTTTTACAATAGTTAACGAGTTATAGACTTGTAAAATTTTCTGTATTAACCCGGCCTACCGGCAAATGCAAGCACGCCGAGCGCCCGACCGCGGCGGCCGCCCCTCCCTAGCGCTTGAACCTTGAGATTGCTAGGCGCGCGGAGAGAGTTGTTACAACAAGCGGCAATGACTACGCACAATGTGTACGTGTACATACATGTGTACAAAAAAATATCAATTCTAATGCTTAAAGAAGCAATTACTAAATTTATTTTTTTTTAATAAATAATGATTATTTTTAATAAAAAATTTTTTTTGGTGATAGTCTTAAGGCGATGCTGGACTGCCTCTCAAACTTGATCGAGGTCGATAATGTTGAGTCATTCGTGCACATCATTAATGAGATTTCGTATATATCTCTTTTATAAATTTGGAAATTCTTTTCCAGAATTAAAGTACACATATTAATATCCATCTGTGAATTGGACTTTATATCAAGGACAACAAATATTTTTTTTTATTGCTCTATTTATCGACTTTTTACGCGTATATAACCTAAATATTCGTTTCATAAATTCGTCTCAATTAGGCACTAAAATCTAATTTTCGAAACTCGACACTGTTTGTTCTCGTCGTCTACTAGTCTGTGAATACGAATTTTGTAGGTACAAACTTTAGATCTTTTATATCAGTGCTTGAGCCTAGTTGCCCTTTTCGAGCCGATTCCCGAACGCGCCGCCTCCTATGCCCCCACTACCGCGCCTACCGCGCGCGGCCTTGACGGCCGAGCCGCCGATCTCGCCCGTACGCTTTGTCTCAGGAGCAGCTCTGTATAAGAAATAGTGCCCTGCACCACAAAATTCATTAAAATTACTCTAAGGAAATAATTTTTGTTTTTATAAACAAAAAAGTACTAACTTTTTTATTACTAATTTATTTTATACGTAGTATAACAATATGTAAAAACATAATATATAAATTAGAATTTTGACAATAGTTTTCCGTATCACCCGTGAGGTATTATTACTGATGCTTTTTTTTAAGTGGTTTCTCCAGTAGGCCTAATCCACTAAAAAATGAAATATAATATATAGCTTGGCAGGAAAACAAAATTTTATATATTGTAAGATATATAAAAACGACAGGAAAATCAGAAGAAACCGGAACAACCAATTTGTATAAAAATTTTAATTTAATCTTTTGAGTTGTTTGCACGATTCTACTAGGGATGGTATATCCACAGATATTTTAAAAGTATTAGTTCGTATCAACGAGGACAATGATGCATCGCTCAATGAAGAACGTTTTTCTGATTTTATTAATTTTATTTTAGAAAACGAACATTTGCATAAATATGTGGACCCAAACACGAAGAAAATTCGAAGACCGAAATTTCTAAAACAATAATACGCTGCATCTAAAATTTTGAAGAATTCGACTCCTTTTTCTAATCGCTCTTTCAATGAAAAATCACATTGCAAATCGCAAAGTTTTGATTGAAATTCTGGACTTTGCTCTTTGATTTGCACATTAAGTGAATTTTCAAAAAGTATTAAATCTTTTCTTAGTTTCGAAATCATTGAAACGCGTATGAAATTGATTTATTAAAGAATCAGTTAAAAGAATGTGTTAGATGTTAGATAGATGAATTAAAACTACAATCTTCTTAATAAATTAATTTTATTCCTCCAATTAAATTAGATTTTTACTCGTCCACATATTTCGAATATAAATTTTTAATTGTAATGTTTATGAAAGATATATTTTTTAACAAGAGAGGATTGATAACAACACGAAAGCTAAGTATCGTTGTTTACACCTTTTCTCAAGTAAATGCAGTGTCAAGATTACTTGTTAAAAACAGAGGAAATAACATTTACGAATACGACTCCATTATATTTTGTTCTAATAATAAATATTAGTACGTTTAGAACTGTCAGATGAAACGTTAATACAAGTAACATCTCTTACGTATTGTACTATTATTATTATATAATTTTAGCACTTTTTGCTTTTATAATAGGGAAAACTTACTAATGTAACACGAAATTCTTAATACATTCTCAATACGTTTTGTTAGTGAAATTTTATATCTTGGATTGTTCAATTTCGCGGCTTTATTGTAGGCGCGAACTCTTACCGCGCTTCGATATGCAATTGTTTTTCCTGCAATTGTTCTCCTCCGCTGTTTCTCAACGATCAGTCTCACCAGCGAAACATGCGTGTTAAAAGGCTCGTGCTGCATAAAGAGTTTTCCATATTATATAGTATATATATATACTGTATATATATATACTGTTTTCCATATTATATAGTATATAATATATACTGTAAAAAGTGATCAAGAGACACGGTAGTGGCTCGCGCCAAGTGAAAGCGCAGCGCGAGCCCGACCGTGTTCTTTACGCGAGTACACAACTTGCGAGCACTCGAGATTATCGAATCTCAGAAACGGCTCAACGGATCGAATTTTAACTAGGCTCAATCGAAAGATTGGGGTCGATTTATATAAGAAAACTATTTTTATTTTTCCTTTACGTATCCTATGAGAGGAGATATCATGACGCAAAGTCCAAATGTCAAAGTTTTCATGTAAGAAACGTCGTCATCGTCAATCGTCATCGACCTCTCAGATCAGAAAACGTCACTTTCACACTTTTGATACGAGAGGCGCTTGTGTGCTGATGAATAAACATCAGGTTATTTAGGAATCTATCATACCGACGAAATATAGTGGCATGAGCAGAGGTGTCATATTCGCATGCTTCTTGGACAATTTCGTTTCACGTATAATTATTTAATTTAATGTCTAACGTTAATCATGTGCGTAATAAAACGAATTCGCATCGTTACTACGGTTGCATCGTGTGTAATAATGGGTTATGTGAGTCGCCAGGAGTTTGCGCGAAGTGACGTGCAATGTGAGGTTATGTTGTTATTTGTTAATAATGACAGTTCGTGAAGTATTATGCAAGATCTACGGCCGGTATTCATAGTCGGATTTATTTAAGATCATTCTTAAGACATTACTTGATGAGACGATCTTTAAATAAGATTCGACTATGTGATATGATACTAGCCGTAATGTCAGCAGGAGTAATAGAGTAGGAGTAAGATAAGAAGTAAGAAAATATGAAATGATTAATTGTTATACTCTTATTCCTCATTCTCACTTCATTACTCCTGCTGACATTATAGATCTTGCATTATGCCTGGTCTCTCCTCTCAAAACTTTTACCTCTTAATATATTGTTTTTTTAAAAGACACATCAGTTACTGTTAGACATAACGGATTAATCCTTTTATGCCTAATCTTACTTCTTATTCCATGCTTACTCCAGCTATTGTAGACCAGGCCTTATACCGTTATGTCTAACAGTAACTGATGTGTCTTTTAAAAAAACAATATATTAAGAGGTAAAAGTTTTGAGAGGAGAGACCAGGCATAATGCAAGATCTATAATGTCAGCAGGAGTAATGAAGTGAGAATGAGGAATAAGAGTATAACAATTAATCATTTCATATTTTCTTACTTCTTATCTTACTCCTACTCTATTACTCCTGCTGACATTACGGCTAGTATCATATCACATAGTCGAATCTTATTTAAAGATCGTCTCATCAAGTAATGTCTTAAGAATGATCTTAAATAAATCCGACTATGAATACCGGCCGTAGATCTTGCATAATACTTCACGAACTGTCATTATTAACAAATAACAACATAACCTCACATTGCACGTCACTTCGCGCAAACTCCTGGCGACTCACATAACCCATTATTACACACGATGCAACCGTAGTAACGATGCGAATTCGTTTTATTACGCACATGATTAACGTTAGACATTAAATTAAATAATTATACGTGAAACGAAATTGTCCAAGAAGCATGCGAATATGACACCTCTGCTCATGCCACTATATTTCGTCGGTATGATAGATTCCTAAATAACCTGATGTTTATTCATCAGCACACAAGCGCCTCTCGTATCAAAAGTGTGAAAGTGACGTTTTCTGATCTGAGAGGTCGATGACGATTGACGATGACGACGTTTCTTACATGAAAACTTTGACATTTGGACTTTGCGTCATGATATCTCCTCTCATAGGATACGTAAAGGAAAAATAAAAATAGTTTTCTTATATAAATCGACCCCAATCTTTCGATTGAGCCTAGTTAAAACTCGATCCGTTGAGCCGTTTCTGAGATTCGATAATCTCGAGTGCTCGCAAGTTGTGTACTCGCGTAAAGAACACGGTCGGGCTCGCGCTGCGCTTTCACTTGGCGCGAGCCACTACCGTGTCTCTTGATCACTTTTTACAGTATATAACTATATAATATGGAAAACTCTTTATGCAGCACGAGCCTTTTAACACGCATGTTTCGCTGGTGAGACTGATCGTTGAGAAACAGCGGAGGAGAACAATTGCAGGAAAAACAATTGCATATCGAAGCGCGGTAAGAGTTCGCGCCTACAATAAAGCCGCGAAATTGAACAATCCAAGATATAAAATTTCACTAACAAAACGTATTGAGAATGTATTAAGAATTTCGTGTTACATTAGTAAGTTTTCCCTATTATAAAAGCAAAAAGTGCTAAAATTATATAATAATAATAGTACAATACGTAAGAGATGTTACTTGTATTAACGTTTCATCTGACAGTTCTAAACGTACTAATATTTATTATTAGAACAAAATATAATGGAGTCGTATTCGTAAATGTTATTTCCTCTGTTTTTAACAAGTAATCTTGACACTGCATTTACTTGAGAAAAGGTGTAAACAACGATACTTAGCTTTCGTGTTGTTATCAATCCTCTCTTGTTAAAAAATATATCTTTCATAAACATTACAATTAAAAATTTATATTCGAAATATGTGGACGAGTAAAAATCTAATTTAATTGGAGGAATAAAATTAATTTATTAAGAAGATTGTAGTTTTAATTCATCTATCTAACATCTAACACATTCTTTTAACTGATTCTTTAATAAATCAATTTCATACGCGTTTCAATGATTTCGAAACTAAGAAAAGATTTAATACTTTTTGAAAATTCACTTAATGTGCAAATCAAAGAGCAAAGTCCAGAATTTCAATCAAAACTTTGCGATTTGCAATGTGATTTTTCATTGAAAGAGCGATTAGAAAAAGGAGTCGAATTCTTCAAAATTTTAGATGCAGCGTATTATTGTTTTAGAAATTTCGGTCTTCGAATTTTCTTCGTGTTTGGGTCCACATATTTATGCAAATGTTCGTTTTCTAAAATAAAATTAATAAAATCAGAAAAACGTTCTTCATTGAGCGATGCATCATTGTCCTCGTTGATACGAACTAATACTTTTAAAATATCTGTGGATATACCATCCCTAGTAGAATCGTGCAAACAACTCAAAAGATTAAATTAAAATTTTTATACAAATTGGTTGTTCCGGTTTCTTCTGATTTTCCTGTCGTTTTTATATATCTTACAATATATAAAATTTTGTTTTCCTGCCAAGCTATATATTATATTTCATTTTTTAGTGGATTAGGCCTACTGGAGAAACCACTTAAAAAAAAGCATCAGTAATAATACCTCACGGGTGATACGGAAAACTATTGTCAAAATTCTAATTTATATATTATGTTTTTACATATTGTTATACTACGTATAAAATAAATTAGTAATAAAAAAGTTAGTACTTTTTTGTTTATAAAAACAAAAATTATTTCCTTAGAGTAATTTTAATGAATTTTGTGGTGCAGGGCACTATTTCTTATACAGAGCTGCTCCTGAGACAAAGCGTACGGGCGAGATCGGCGGCTCGGCCGTCAAGGCCGCGCGCGGTAGGCGCGGTAGTGGGGGCATAGGAGGCGGCGCGTTCGGGAATCGGCTCGAAAAGGGCAACTAGGCTCAAGCACTGAATTATAAAAGATCTAAAGTTTGTACCTACAAAATTCGTATTCACAGACTAGTAGACGACGAGAACAAACAGTGTCGAGTTTCGAAAATTAGATTTTAGTGCCTAATTGAGACGAATTTATGAAACGAATATTTAGGTTATATACGCGTAAAAAGTCGATAAATAGAGCAATAAAAAAAAATATTTGTTGTCCTTGATATAAAGTCCAATTCACAGATGGATATTAATATGTGTACTTTAATTCTGGAAAAGAATTTCCAAATTTATAAAAGAGATATATACGAAATCTCATTAATGATGTGCACGAATGACTCAACATTATCGACCTCGATCAAGTTTGAGAGGCAGTCCAGCATCGCCTTAAGACTATCACCAAAAAAAATTTTTTATTAAAAATAATCATTATTTATTAAAAAAAAATAAATTTAGTAATTGCTTCTTTAAGCATTAGAATTGATATTTTTTTGTACACATGTATGTACACGTACACATTGTGCGTAGTCATTGCCGCTTGTTGTAACAACTCTCTCCGCGCGCCTAGCAATCTCAAGGTTCAAGCGCTAGGGAGGGGCGGCCGCCGCGGTCGGGCGCTCGGCGTGCTTGCATTTGCCGGTAGGCCGGGTTAATACAGAAAATTTTACAAGTCTATAACTCGTTAACTATTGTAAAAATGGAAAAACGATGAGGATTTTATGTTCAGCTTAATGCGCTCTACCTGCTTATAAAAATTGCATAAATCTTTACCAAACACCCTGTATATAATTATATGAATATGTTTTGAATAGATTTAAAAATGTATTATAATGTTTTTAAAATTATAAATTCTTTATTTTTTGTTTTTATTGTAAAAAAAACTGAGACTAAGCTGCATGTTAAAAATTAAGTATTCTAAACATAACATCTTAAAAATTAAATATTCTAAATATGGTATTAAAAAAATATATATGTATATTAAAATACAAATTTTTATACTGTATAAAATATTCTTTATTAAAATATAAAAAAAACATGTTCCTATATATATTATCTGAACAAATTTTTTTATCCTTTCTAATCCTTAATAAAAGGTATGCGTCTTACAAGGGGACCTTACGGGTCATGGAACACCGATTTTTTTTATACTTATAGAATTTGAAGATAAGTACCCGGACTTCAATTTCCTAAAGCAGTACGATGCGCTTCTCAAAAATACTCGAGAAAATCGATTTTGAAGATTTCCGATATCTGTAAGTACAGAAAATTTTAACCTATTGTCAGAGCCGCTCGTAACCGAGCGCACAGAGCTCTAGTTTCGTAAGCGCGGAGTCGCTGGTTCGATTCTCGCTCTGGCCTCATTTTTTTTTTTTCATAAGTTAATAAAGTTTTTTTTTAATCCTATATCTTAACATTTATCAAATTGAAATGCTAATTAATTATTAAATATTTATTCGTTATTTTTTAAATAAAAATAAACATTTTTTTATTTTTAATTACTACTTGATTGAAAATGCGAATATTTATAATAAATTAAAATTTGCTACAAAAAATGGAAAACATTAAAGAAAATGAAATACTTTTTAAGAGATTACGAGTAAATACAAAAATAATATAAAAAACAAAAATAATATTTATAAAAATGGTTGTTTAATTTTTATGAGTTATTAATTCATGTATGTTATAAAATATATTAATAATAAATACATTTGACATTACTCGTCAGTATTACATGAGCCAATTTTTATTTAAAAAATAACAAATAAATATTTAATAATTAATTAGCATTTCAATTTGATAAATGTTAAGATATAGGATTAAAAAAAAAACTTTATTAACTTATGAAAAAAAAATTGAGGCCAGAGCGAGAATCGAACCAGCGACTCCGCGCTTACGAAGCTAGAGCTCTGTGCGCTCGGCTACGAGCGGCTCTGACAATAGGTTAAAATTTTCTGTACTTACAGATATCGGAAATCTTCAAAATCGATTTTCTCGAGTATTTTTGAGAAACGCATCGTACTGCTTTAGGAAATTGAAGTCCGGGTACTGATCTTCAAAGCCTATAAGTATAAAAAAAATCGGTGTTCCATGACCCGTAAGGTCCCCTTGTTAGATATATTATAAAAATTAATATTAAACTTTTAACAATCTTAATATGTCTTTAAAAAGTATGAATTATATTAAAAATAAACATATTAAACAAAAATTAAAATATGCATTTATAACATTAAATAAGATTGTTAAATAAGATTGTTACATAAAATAAAATAAAAATAAAAATATGTGTTAGAGAAAGGCCATTAGAGAAACAGAGTTTATTATATATATACTCGTATATATGTTAAAAAATTATACCCTATAAAAATAAACAATAAAAATAAAAATTAAACACATAGATAATTAAAAGCCTTGTTCATTTTGTCAGTTCTGGATCTACTCGGAGCAAACTCAAGTAGACCAACGCACTCTAATAGATTGGCGTCATCGGAATCAACCTATTAGAGTGCGTTGGTCTGCTTGAATTTGCGCCGAGTAGACCCAGAACAAACAAAACGAACAAGGCTAAAGTCTTTCAGTTTTTTAGTCTTTTTGTTTTTCAATCTTTCTCTGTCTCATGCGTAGTCACTGTATTTGTATTTTGAAATAATACTAACTGTTGCAAAATATAATTTCTTTCACGCTGTATATTATTTTGCTCTTCTATTGCCGCAGTTAATTTATTTATTGCCTCCACTCTTCCCACCAAACACCAAGTTACATGTAACGTGCTTGTTAGTTGTAATTTCCCACTCAATAATATAATTGCAATATAACACACGTGTTATATTACAATTACATTGTTGAGTGGGAAATTACAACTAACAGGTACGTTACATGTAATTTGGTGTTTGGTGGGTTCTTTCTTCACAATCTAATAATTTTTTTCGTACATCATACATAGCTTTGGATTTGACAGCTTTTGGCTTTTTAATTTTTGTAGGAGGATTAGGTTGACTAAGTTGACTTAATTCACTATTGGTCGTAGTATTAAAAAATATTATATGTTGCCTAAGAATGTTATTGCATCGAATACATTGTAATTAATTGTATTAAAATTAAAACAAATACAAGTTTAAAATTAATCAGAAATATATGTAAATTACTGTACACGGATATACTTGCATACCTTTCTGTTTATTTTTATCAAATTGCTTCCGTTTCTAAACAATCAGAACTTGATGCATGTTGTTCATCATGAGTCAATGGAGCCGCGTTGACAAGTTTTTTATTAACAACGTTAAATGCGACAGGAGATAATGTTGGAGCCGGCTTTTTATTAACAACGTTAAGTGCAGTAAAAGATAATGTTGGACCAGGGTTCTTATTAACAGCGTTGAATACGGTAGGAAATAATGTTGGATTAAGGTTTTTATTAACGTTAAATGACATAGAAGATAAGGTTGGACCTATATTTATAGTACGATCTTCTTTAAATATTTCATCCATATTTCCATACCATTCCCAGTTTATACGTCCGCGACCAGTGCTCGTTTTTTTATTATTATCTAAAATAAATCTATAAGATTTTTTCAAATTTCGCATTTTCCGATCTAAAATATCTTTGTTTAAATAATAATTTTTTTTTAATTCTTGGACAATTTCTGCCCACAAAAGTTTTTTCTTAATTTTTGGATCGCGAAATTGTAATTTTCTTTCATTATATTTTTCTAATAAAAGTTTTGTATTTTGTCTTGTCCAATTAAATGTTGTCTCTTAAGGATCTGTAACATAAACGTACATTAGTTCATCACACGTTTGCATGCATGTATGTATATGTGTAAATATTTGCAAAATATAAATTTAAATTTTATATATATGTACATACCAATATTTTCTTTTTCTGTATTGTCTACTACACCTATTGCTTCACTAGATGTTATAATACTTGATAAATAATTATTAAAAAATTCTGCATCTAAAAATAATCAAATTTGCATATTATAATTGCATATAATTTTAAAATTATTGTGCGTACCCACATAAAAATTGGCATCCAGTGGATGTCCAATGGACGTCCATTAAACCTCCATAGATCTATGGGACGTCTATGTCCATGATGGAAGTCAGATGAATGTCCATTAGAGGTCTAGTAAACTTCCTTAGCTCCATTGGAGGTTTACCTCCATGGCGGAAGTTAAATAGACGTCCATTAGGGATCCAGTAAACTTCCATGGCTCCATTGAAGGTTTACCTCCATGGCGGAAGTTAGATAGACATCCATTAAAGATCCAGTAAACGTCCATGGCTCCATTGGAGGTTTACCTCTATGGTGGAAGTTAAATAGACATCCATTAGGGATCTATTAAACATCCATAGCTCCATTGGATGTTTTCTTCCATGGTAGAAGTTAGATGGACGTCTATTACCCAGATAGCACAGGGACATCCATTTTATGTCCAATGGATATCTACTTCTGGACATTCGGACGTCCATTAAGAGTCCAAATAAGATCCGTCGAACATTCGATGGACGTTCATAGGATATACGTTTGGCACAATTTCGGAAATTCATGGTGTTACGTAGGGGACTTCACTTTTATTGCCGCTGACCTTTTCAGAGATAAGTAAGCCAAACAAATTCTGAGACTTATCTGCGGTCAAGTGTCGCGGGAAGGAAAACTAAATAAATATCTCTGGACCGCAAGGGCGTCTGGTTCCCATAATCAGAGGGACCCAAGACATTAAAAGCCCATAAAATTCAGTGGGGATTAGGCCCCGGCGAAGTTAGAATTCAAATATTTGCCCTTAATGGACTAAGGGCACTTACAGAATTCTTTTACGACCGCAGATAAGTGCCAGATGAAAAGTTAGATTACTCGAAAGGGGGCAAGGGCACATTTGGTTTTAAGGGTAAAAACACTTTTTATTTACGGGCGAAATGTTATCGGAAGAGAACCAGACCACCTCAAATGTCAAAAAAACTATAAAATTTTCCTTTGGAAGCCAGATGTGCCTGCCACCCCTGGGAAATGTGCGGGCCGGAAAACATAAAATTTCCTCTCCCTATTTAAGATAATAACATCTGAAAACCTCCTCCCACCTACCAAATTTGAAAAAGTTAAGCGGAGGGAACCAACGAACCAATAGCCAAAAAGCCTAATGAACACCACCCCAAGACCAAACAACCACCTAACCAATGAAAACCTTAAAATTTAGTTCCCATGCATTCCCGCCAATTAACATCTTCGAAACACCCACACCCAAAATTTTACCTTTTGGGGAGAGTGCTATATAAACCTGCACTCCGAAAAAACAGGCAGTTCCTGTCTCAGTTACGGTTCAGTCACAGTCACTGTCTCAGCCACTATTTCGTTCGCTGTTAGTCGTTTTTGTGTCACAGTCACAGTGGCCGTCGTGTTCGACTAACGTTGTTCTATTCGAGACTACGAATTTTGCAACAAGTGAGTGCTGAACTTAGAACCTAGTGTCAGGTGCAGAAGTGTAACTTCACTTAGTGTTAACCATCCAGCCGACACCTAACACCGACTTTTAACTGCTGGATCCAACGTGGAGCCTGACCACCGGACTTCTCCTTGCTCTACCAAACTCGGAACACTTGACCAGATCCTAAAGAAAACAACAAGTAGTAAGTCTCAGCAATTCAATCTTTCATTCCGAGTTCCCCATTGTTCTAACCCCGATTACAATTATAGTGTTCAAATCACCCATCCGCAAAGTAAACCGGTCTAACGAAAGACGGAACCGTCGGAGAAGGGCCAGGCGAGCTCAGCTTTTGTTAAACACAGGCTCCCCGCGACTTAACTCGCCGTCATACGAACCCGAGGCTCCCGCGTGCGAACCTCATATACACACATACCAACCCGAGGCTCCCGCGAGCGAACCTCATATACGCACATACGAACCCGAGGCTCCCGCGTGCGAACCTCATATATACACATACCAACCCGAGGCTCCCGCGAGCGAACCTCATATACGCACATACGAACCCGAGGCTCCCGCGTGTGAACCTCAGATACACGCACACCAACACGGAACAATACAAGAAAACCAAACTCCTTATTCACCCGCTCTAGGGTCAGTACCCCCTTCACCTCCCTCACCTCCTCCACCTCCCTCACCATCTTATTCACCCATTAGCTCACCTGAAATTATAGAAGTACCACCTTCTCCTTCACCTTCTTCTGACTCTGACATACAATATATATCACCCTCAGGTTCTCCCTCAGATGTAGAATTTATAGCCGAACATCCTCCCCCTTCACCCCCTCCCTCACGTTTTTATTATTATAATGGGACCCAACAATCCCTAATAGAATTGTTAGAGCAGTTTCCTCTTAAAATAGACCCCCTACTCCTGCTCCATCGTGAGTTTGCCCTTATCCCCGAGGCGATCGACCCCGCGTGCTTATCCGTTATTCTCTCTCCCTCCCACAGACCGCATTCCTGTCTTTACCCCATATTATCGAGATCCTTTTGCCGTCCCAATAGATTTTTTTTACAATTTCTTTCCCCCTCCTTCCACTCTCACACTAGAGGAAATTATATAACAACACGAAGTCAACTGTACATTTAAAATATTGTAAACATCGTAGAATTAATTAAGATCCTTAACATATATTTAAGTAGATATAGATCAAGCGTTAGTAACATGGCATTATATTAGAACACAATAGAAATAAATATAAACATATCACTGCAACACCAAAATTTTACCTGAACTGTAAGACCGTATATCACACGAGTAGCCGACCTCTACAATAAATAAATTTGTACAACCATATACTTATCAACTGCAATACCGCCATGGCATAATATAATAAATAATGTCCAAAAATGTAAAAATTGCTTTTCAACCAACTAGTTTATCGCTATACAATAAATAATGTCAAACAATCACGTATCACTCACAATCTTACCGCTATGCCAATATTTAATTCTGAATAAATAATTTTGTCAGTAATAAATGAATTGATAGTTGCCTTAATGAATTCACCCTCCTCATTCCTGATTAAGACTGCATCGGGTCCAATCCCGAGTTAAAGCAATTAAATTTGCTGACTCAAAATTAGGACCAACGGACGCACGGCTCGGAGATCGGGTTACAGTGAGCCCCACCGGCACACTGACCCACATTTCTAGCCATAACCAGTGCGTTCGCCCCTAAGGCACTTGACCTTTCCTCGAGCGGGTGCCTTCGGGAGTAAGGTTTGTTACGCCCTTCCTCGTTTTCTTAAGATACCCAGGGAATCACCCGATCCTACCGAACATTCCTGTAACCCTGGACATAACAATGGAAAGTCCGAAATAAACCAAATTTTATACCTATTATGGTATTTGATTATTTCTTTTGGGCCTTTTTCAATTAAAGGGCTTGCTGCAATAGTGGGTTGATCCATATTTTGTAAAAATCATCGACATAAAGCATGGACTGCGCATTTCCTGCAAAAAGCTCTTAAAAAGTGTCCGGCAGAAAGACAAAGAGGAGACATGGTCCGGGTCAATTTTTTTCTCTGTCTAGCGCCCATTATGCTACTGGTTAGACAGAGACAGCGCTTGACTCACAAGGAAACCTCGCGAACTCGAAAATTCTGATTTTAATGAAACTTGGCATAAATGTAGAAGGGGTAAATACATGAATTTAGAAATTTATCGTAGCTGCCCATAAACGGTTTAAAGGGGTGAAACCACCCTTCAAAGATTCAGACATTTTTCGTTTTCTCGATATATCTCGTAAACTAAACAAAATATTAAAAAATGTTTTATACAAAAGTTTTACTATAAAAGTACTTCTATCTAACTACAGTAATTAAATTAAAAAAAATTTTTTTTAACAATTGTTTTTTAATTTTTGAAAAAAAATTTTTTTTCAAAATTTTATTAATGTAGTTAGATAGAGATATTGTTACCATAAAACTTTTGTATAAAACATTTTTTGATATCTCCAATACTTTTCGAGATATATCGGAAAAAGCAAAAATCTGCTCTACACTATGCACTGAAAAAAGCATGAGAGAATGCGATAGCACCGCGACGGAGAGCGTTAAAAAATATTTAAAAAAAATTTTTTATTAAGGTTTATTTATGATATTGAATATAATATAAGATACTAAAAATGTAATAAAAAAATATTAAAAAATTAGTAAGTAATGCATTATTTTTTAATTTGCATTTTCATTACCCTGATTCAAAGTATATTGTTGTTCAATGTATAATGCCACACTAAAATATGTTAATTTTGTATCTAGACATGGATATCTCTATAACATCCACATACATGTATTTATCAATATAAGAAACGATTTTGGACGCGATACTTTTGCAAGATCGACAGAGAGCGAAATAATGACTTAATTGACAAATCATATAGCCGATTTGGATTGGCAGATATCGTCGATCTGCGTCGACTCTTTGGCATGTCACCGCTAATGGATCTGGACCAAGAAGTCTGGATATAAATATTTTATATTATATTATATTATTATATTACTATATTATATTAATATTATTTACTCTTTCTCTCTCACTCACATCAGCATGCATTCACGTGCGACATTATTATATTATATTATTACATATTATTATATTATACAAAATATTATTATTTTATATTACTTTATTTTATTATATTTTAGTATCTTATATTATATTCAATATCATAAATAAACCTTAATAAAAAATTTCTTTAAAATATTTTTTAACGCTCTCCGTCGCGGTGCTATCGCATTCTCTTATGCTTTTTTCAGTGCATAGTGTAGAGCAGATTTTTGCTTTTTCCGATATATCTCGAAAAGTATTGGAGATATCAAAAAATGTTTATACAAAAGTTTTATGGTAACAATATCTCTATCTAACTACATTAATAAAATTTAAAAAAAAAAATTTTTTTTCAAAAATTAAAAACAATTGTTTAAAAAAATTTTTTTTTTTTAATTTAATTACTGTAGTTAGATAGAAGTACTTTTATAGTAAAACTTTTGTATAAAACATTTTTTAATATTTTGTTTAGTTTACGAGATATATCGAGAAAACGAAAAATGTCTGAATCTTTGAAGGGTGGTTTCACCCCTTTAAACCGTTTATGGGCAGCTACGATAAATTTCTAAATTCATGTATTTACCCCTTCTACATTTATGCCAAGTTTCATTAAAATCAGAATTTTCGAGTTCGCGAGGTTTCCTTGTCAGACCAATTGCTATGTCCCCTTTTTTGGTCGGAAAAAAAACGAAAAAAAAACGAAAAAAAAACGAAAAAGAAAAAGAAACAAAAATTTAAAAAAGGAAGCGATAAAAAACGAAAAAGAAACAATAATATATTATAACAAACTTTAAAAAGATACCAATATTTAATAATGTTAATAATAAATAAAAAATAATACGTATTATTTCATATTATATCTAAAAGTAGAACAATTAAAATAAACCTTTGGAAAAGTAATATAATTTATTATTATTTATAAATTAATGTTAATTAGAAATATTGTAAATAATATATATATATATATATATATACAGGGTGTCCCAAATCTGGTGTGCAATACTTCATGGAAAGATAGACGGGATCGAGATGAACATAAAAATTCAATATAGTCTTGGTTAGGTCTATCAATAATCAAGATATAAATTTTTTAATTTATGCGAATGAGAGCGCGCCTTGCGCGCCGAAGAAAGGGCTCGAGCCGCTCGAGCCATAGCACGGCCTACTGTCTCAAGCATTGGCTGCCGGCGGCGGCGGGGGGAAGAAGGAGAAGCGTGGCGTCGTCGCCGTTCCCACGTCTCGCCGCACCGCGCCTAAGCTCGCGTCGATGGCTGCTACGCATACTCGCGATTACATGACAAGATTATAAATTATTAATAAAAATATGACAAATTTAAATCGTAATAAACTTCTGTAAATAAGAAAGTCAAAAGAGAGAAAGCGATGGAAACGTATGAATCCTGCAAATAATATAATATTTGCCGCATCAAATTCTCTTATCGTTTTTTATGGAATATTCAATTAACGAAGATTTATCACGATTGATTCTTTATACATTCTCCTTTCGTAACCATCTTATTAGAAAATTACAAAATGCACGAAATACTATCCCTAATATACACTCTTTGTAAAATAACACGATAGAAAAATATTCACGTTTGATCTAAGGACTTCAGGATAAATTATTCGATGCGACTTCTACGGTAATTATAGGTAATCAGAGATCAATGTTATGTCAAGTATCGTTAGTATGGTTAACTACAAAGGATTTTCTCTTGTATATGATAGAGAACTTCGAGTTTCTTCTATCATTAATACATTCTAAGTCACTGAAAATCTGTCGTAATTAATAATGCAATTAAAGGTAGAAGAAACTGTAAGTTTTCTATGGTTATAAAAGAAAATCCTTCGTTGTATTAACAATACATGATATTAAACATTAATTTTTAAGCATAATTATCGTAGCATCGCGCCTAAGCTATCGTGAAATCGTTACATCAAGAGGGAATATTTTTCAGTGTTATTACAAAGAGTGTAACATACTATGGATAAGTATTTCGCGCATTTTAGTATGACACCTCTCTCTCTCTCTCCCTCTCTCTCTCTCTCTCTCTCTCTCTCTCTCTCTCTCTCATCTCTCGTCTCTCCTCTCTCTCTCTCTTCTCTCTCTCCTCTCTCTTCTCTCTCTCTCTCTTCTCTTTCTCCCTCTTTCTTCCTCTTTCCCTCTCAAGCACTACGTAGTACACAAATACATAAATATTACCACGTTTAACAACATTAGTTTGTACTATTCTACTTTCATTATGTGTAATTAATAAAGCAGAACGTTGCTACAATTTTTATATTAAAAAGACAAAGATAAAAAGATGTATTTCGCGAAGTTAGCAGAATATCTTTCCCTCTAAAGTATTTACAGAAACACGATAAAATGTCATTTTCAACAACAGTTCCAATCAATATTATTAGAGTTTCATTAAATGTCATATAAAATTTTTTAACAAGATTACTATTTTTTAACATTTTTAACATTAAACACGATACGACACTCAGAAAGAAAGTATCGTGCTGATTATTTATCGCAGTTTTAGTGATAATTTTTGATAATTTTTTTTTCCGATCGTGTGTAATACTAAAAATATAAAGAAATGATAATTGTTAAAATTTTATTCAATTTACACACATAATGAAAGTAGAATAGTACTAATGTTGTTAAACGTGGTAATATTTATTGTATTTGTGTACTACGTAGTGCTTGAGAGGGAAAGAGGTGAGAATTTTTTAATTTATGCGAATGAGAGCGCGCCTTGCGCGCCGAGGAAGGGCTCGAGCCGCTCGAGCCATAGCACGGCCTACTGTCTCAAGCATTGGCTGCCGGCGGCGGCGGGGGGAAGAAGGAGAAGCGTGGCGTCGTCGCCGTTCCCACGTCTCGCCGCACCGCGCCTAAGCTCGCGTCGATGGCTGCTACGTATACTCGCGATTACATGACAAGATTATAAATTATTAATAAAAATATGACAAATTAAAATCGTAATAAACTTCTGTAAATAAGAAAGTCAAAAGAAGAAAGCGATGGAAACGTATGAATCCTGCAAATAATATAATTTTGCCGCATCAAATTCTCTTATCGTTTTTTATGGAATATTCAATTACGAAGATTTATCACGATTGATTCTTTATACATTCTCCTTTCGTAACCATCTTATTAGAAAATTACAAAATGCACGAAATACTATCCCTAATATACACTCTTTGTAAAATAACACGATAGAAAAATATTCACGTTTGATCTAAGGACTTCAGGATAAATTATTCGATGCGACTTCTACGGTAATTATAGGTAATCAGAGATCAATGTTATGTCAAGTATCGTTAGTGGTTTAACTACAAAGGATTTTCTCTTGTATATGATAGAGAACTTCGAGTTTCTTCTATCGTTAATACATTCTAAGTCACTGAAAATCTGTCGTAATTAATAATGCAATTAAAGGTAGAAGAAACTGTAAGTTTTCTATGGTTATAAAAGAAAATCCTTCGTTGAATTAACAATAACATGATATTAAACATTAATTTTTAAGCATAATTATCGTAGCATCGCGCCTAAGCTATCGTGAAATCGTTACATCAAGAGGGAATATTTTTTCTGTGTTATTACAAAGAGTGTAACATACTATGGATAAGTATTTCGCGCATTTTAGTATGACACCTCTCTCTCCTCTCCCTCTCTCTCGTCTCTCTCTCGCTCCTCTCCTCTCTCTCTCTCTCTCTCTCCATCTCTCATCTCTCTCGCTCGCTCTCTC